>NW_015164701.1:432323-444509 GCF_001447785.1 Gekko japonicus
TTTGGAAGGGGATGAACATTTTGAGATCGCTGATATCCTTGATTGTAAAGTGAAACGTGGTAAACTCTGGTACCTTATCGAATGGGTTGATTTCGGTCCCCAGCACCGCGAATGGGTGGAAGAAGGGGATATTCGGGCCCCTTACCTGATCCGTAGTTTCCACAGAAGGTTCCCGGACAAACCGGGAGGTCTCCCGCCCAGCCCGGGAGATCTCCCGCCCGACCCGGGAGGTGTGTTGTAAGTGTATTTTAAGGGGGGCAGTATGTCAGCAAGCTGCCATTCTGTTTTCTGTGACCTCTGTGTACATATCCTTTCCCTGTTGCACCCGGCTTGGTTTCTATCATCCTGCTCCTGCGTTGGAATGCAAAAGATAACTGCTGGAGGTTGTGTGGGGGAGAAGATGCTGTAATGCTTGCCTATTGCTTTTCTCATGAGTACTGCACCTGTGTTTTGTCTGATGTTCTGCCTGGTTCTCATGTACTGGGCGCGCAACCGTTTCCTTAGCCCGCCAGCGGGAAAGCTATTCATTGGATCTGTATCTGTTTGAAGTTCCTTTATTATGCTTGACCTAACTGTGTATCCCCAGTTCTAACAAAGAACGTGTTTGAGTATGTCTTCAACGCTTTGAAATAAATTTTGCTTTTCTTGAAAACGTGGATTTATTCTCGATGCTTGGGGATCCAACATTTGTATTATGAGGCTAATGTTGTATATTCATCTTTTATAATTGAACTTAAGACCTTTGGTCATAGAAGCTAATAAATATAAGTAAATAAGTAATGTGCTCTTTGAGGAGCTGTCTATGAAAACTGTCTGGACATTTTAATTGTCCCAAATGCAAAATCTAGTATATTGCATTCCTAAGAGCAGTGTGGGCACCAAATGAGAAAGGAGGCAAAATACAGCAAGAAAACACCACAATAGGTGATTGGAGCAAAACAAGCCACAGCTTTATTGATCACAGTATTCAGAGCATTTGGCACAGCATAGGTCAGGATTCAAAGAACCTGACTGTTAGCTGATGAACTGCATCCCAGACTGCATGATGGGGAAAACCAGGATTGACAAGAAGGTGGTGCCGCAAAGGCACAAACTCCTGCATGGAACCCTTGCCACCTGGGAGTGGGGCTCAGCAACTTCCCCTGAGCTGGGCATGCTGCTAAATGACTTGATCCCCAAGACCCCATAAGGGGGACCCCGCCCAAGGAGGTGGGCATGAAGGTGCAACCTCTCCACAAAATGGTTCCAGCCCAATGCCTAAAACTCCCACAAGAGCTTGGGTCACAGGATGGAGACAGCTCTGGTCGCCTTCACAGATGATCTCCGGAGGCATCGAGTTGTTGTTGGGCCTGGCGGCCACGTTCGACACTGTCAACCATCAGTTACTGGCCCACCACCTTGCCAGTGTTGGGATTCAGGGGCTTGCCTTGCAATGGCTCATCTCCTTCTTCCAAGGCTGGGGACAAAGAATGGTGCTGGGCACCCACTTGATTGTGGAGTGCCTCAGGGGGCGGTGCTGTCCCCAATGTTCTTTAACATCTACATGCACCCCTTTGTTCAGATTGCACAGAGACATGGGCTGGGGTGTCACCAGTACGCTGATGACACCCAGCTCTATCTGTTGTTGGGCGGCCGGTTCAACTCCAAACTGGAAGATCTTGACTGGGCATTACAAGACGTGGCTGGTTGGCTTAGGCTGAGCCAGTTGAAACTGAACCTGTCATAGACGGAGGTCTTGTGCCTGATTCGGAGCGGATCAAGGGTAGGGATCCCACTCCTGGCCTTTGATGAGGCTCTGTTGGTGCCAGCACCAGAAGTTAGGAGTTTGGGAGTGCTCCTGGATGCCTCTTTGACAATGGAGGCCCAGGTAGCCGCCACTGCTAAGTCAGCCTTTTATCATCTTCGGCTGATTAGGCAGTTGGTTCCCGTCCTTGAACACAATGACCTGGCAACAGTGATCCATGCGATGGTCACCTCGAGGTTGGACTACTGTAATGCTCCCTACATGGGGCTGCCCTTATTGCAAATCTGGAAGCTACAGCTGGTGCAAAATGCTGCAGCCAGGCTGTTGATGGGCCTCCCAATACGGGAGCACATTCAGCCAGTGCTGAAGGCATTGCACTGGCTACCAATAGCATACCAAGTTCGCTTTAAGGTGATGGTTCTTACCTTTAAAGCCCTTTATGGTCAGGGACCTACATACCTGAGGGACGGCCTTTCCCCACATGTTCCCCAGAAAGCACTGCGATCAGGGTCTCAACATTGAGTCACCCTCCTCGGGCCAAAGGATGCCAGGCTAGCTACAACCAGAACCAGGGCTTTCTCGGTGGTGGCTCTGCTCTGGTGTAATGAGCTCCCGGAGGAGATCAGGGCCCTGCGGGACCTTAGGCAGTTCCGCAGGTCCTGCAAGATGGAGCTGTTTTGTCAGGCGTTCAATTAGGAGCCACCCCAGGGGAGAATGCCCTGCCCCTTGAAATTTTTAAAGCAGCCTGAGACATCCATACAACATTAGATTGGGATTGACCATTAGAATGGCATGGAAGTTTGAGTGCCATCTCAGACGTAATGTTAATTAATATCTGTTATTGGAAACTGGATCATTATTGTTAGCACCTTTTAATATTGTGATTGTTATGGTTTTAGGATTGTTATTTTATTTACTGTTGTTTTTATGCTGTTGTAAGTCACCCTTAGCCAGCCATGGGGTATAAATATAATAAATAAATAAAATGTGAGGGTGGACATAGGCATGATAAGCTGAGGATCTCCAGTGGCCCACTGAGCAAATAATATTGGAGGACCGCCACATTCAGTGACAGAGGTGGCAGCGCTGATCCAAAAGGAGGGCATTCCAAAATCTCCAGGGGAAAGTCCAATGGAAGCAATCCTGCCCTACGTATGCTAGCAAATTGAAAGTGGGTAAGAAAGGAACTGTCAGAAGACAGTGTATGGCCAGATATTCCCTAGTGAGGCAAACAGGGCAAAGCTGATCTCAGTAAAAGGTGGGACCCACGTCCCTTTATGTCTTGGATTTATGAAGAAGAACCTGCATGGTAGATGTGAATGTGAACATCACTTAAACGCAAGACTCGGCCGAGTGGTCATGCCTGGATGCTGATTCAAGCTCATTGCAATGGAAAGCAGCAAGGAATGCCAGTAAAGGAAGCCTGAAACAGGCTAACCTCAAATTCAGACCAACAAGTTGATGGAAGCTGACATAAAAGCAGAGCCAGGACATCAAGGGTAATTGGAAGGGGGGCATCTGGTTTGCAAAAAGTGAGCCTCCTCCACCCCTCAAGTGTCCTGCAGCCTGCGAAAGTATGGCAGGGATCTGGATAGCCAACAGCCTTGCTAAAGAAAGATATGGTGGACAGGTGAACAACCACAGTCCTAGGCACAAGACCACATTCCCTCATAAAAGCAAGATATCAAGGTCTCCGAAACAGGCCAGGACCCCCACCCCACTAGAAGAGGCAAAACCCAGGAAGGCTTCCACTGCCTGAAAGTATGAATGCCGTGAGGAGGGAGTAATAGAAATAAATACTCCCTGCATGATCAGTCTGTGCCAAGATCCCATGGCTCCTCTGGGTCTGGGTAGCGGTTTGCCTCTGGGGCTATTGTTCGAAACCTCTCCTCCTGAAACTGAGACAAGGCATTCGCAATGTCATTATCAGTGCCTGCAATATACTGCGCTGAAAAGGAGATGTGACATGACAGGCACAGGAGGACAAATTTACAGGGGGACAAATTTATTTACCAGATGCATATGCCACTCAAAGTGTGAGGTTTGGCAATTGATGACATGAACCACAGCTTAGTTATTGCACCAAAAGCAAACCCTCCTATCCTTGAATGCCTCACCTCGGATGGTAGCATTCTAGAATTGGGAAGCATTCCAGGAAGGTAAGATCCCTAAGGATGTCTGACCCTGCCCAACTCATGGGCCAATACCTAGACCACCAGTGACCACTGGCAAACATGCCAAAACCAATGCTGCCAGAGGCATCCGAATAAATCTGCAAGGATGGGCCCAAGTCAAGAGTAGTTTACCACATAGACACACCATTGAAAGATAAAAGGAAAGTTAAACATACCGACAAGTCTGCCTTCATCCCCTTCATAATCCTAACAGGATGGTGAGGAGAACACACCACAAAGGTGGCCCTGGCCAGATGGGCACAAAAAACCTGCTCTGGGGAAAGCACCTTGCAAGCCAAATTGAGGTAGCTCAAAAGGGCCTGAATCTCCTCGAGTGTACACTTTTGCTGAACCATGGCTAGCAGGATAAGGGCCCTAAGGGTGGCCAGTTTCTCATCAGGGAGCCAGGAGGAGTTTTGCACAGAATCCAGTAAGATCCCCAGATAGACCAGGCCTGTGCATGGGCACTCCGTCTTGTCTTTTGCTAAAGAGACCTTCAACTCCTCAGCCAAAGCCTGTAAAGAGGCTGAGTGCTTTGTACAGGAAGAGCTGATGGCCCCACAAACAAGAAATCATCCAGATAGTGAGTGACAAAGGGAGAATGAGCACAGTCTTTTACTGACCATTCCCCAAAAGTGCTGAAAGCCTCGATGGCTGCACAATCGACTGAGCAGCCCATGGGCATTGCTTTGTCTACATACCAGGATCCTTTACGCTTAAACCCCAATACACAGTGCCGAAAGGCAAACCGTATGTCATATTTTGCCATAAAAGCACTGGGGCCACAAGCCCAATTGAATTGTTGGCATGATCAAATGATGCATAATGTACAGAGCAGCATTTCTGAGGGATGGCCTTATTAACAAATGGGCCTTTAGGATAGAAAGGGTGGTAGATTAAGAGATACTCACCCGGGCCCTTCTTGGAGAACACCCCCAGGGGAGACACCCTCAAATTTGGTAAAGGGGGGAAACTGAAAGGACCAGAAACCTGGCCAGTTGCACACTCTTTGGTCACCTTAGTGGCTACAATAGGATTTTAAGTTACCTAAATCAAAAGGCATGTGAGGACCCATAAAAGGAATGCAGATGCCCAAGAAGCAAACCTAACCCTGATCCTGTTAAATGGGAATGATCTGGAATTGGAGCTGGAGGCAGCAGCCAAGCTGGTTCTACCTTCCTTCCAGCCACTGCTAGAGGACCGGCTGCCACCAAGGGGCTGTTGCTCACCACTGCTCCATGGGCAAGCTGGATGGGCATGAGGCCCAAAGCAGCTGTTGCAATTATGGCTGAACTTACACCTCTGCCGATTATATTCCCAGCACACCTTGCGACTCGAAACTCCTCTGTAACCCATTCTAGAGATCTGGGAGGGGGCAGTCTTATCCTTCAGGTGCAGGCTGCCCTTTGTAAACCACAATCTATCACTGATTAAATCCCACCTGGCTAGATTGTTGTGAGAAGCCCATTTACGAAGAGCTTCATCACAAATGATGGCAGTGGTATTCCCAGCCAGAGCCTGAGCATGCAAAACATTGCCAAGGTGGTTGGAGAGGTGCCAGCCTTGTTCTGGATAAGTGGACAAAACCACGCCTGTGAAGACATTAAACCCCACCAACCAATTTAAAAAGGTATGCTCTACAGCACCTTTCTTTTTCTCTTTCTTCTACAGGCACAGGCCAAGCAGACCCCTGTCACCATCAGACTTGAGTAGGCTAAAAACATCAATGTAATATCCATCCAATATCCCTCACTTTGGCAAATGCACATCAAGTGGGTCCTCTGTCACTAAATGTGGCCCACTTTGGTGAATCCCCTGAGGGCTGGGTGGATTCCCACACAGCTGCAGAGCCATTGGCCTCCCTCTCCCGTCTCTTAATGGCCCAAGACGGCAAATCAGGGATGCAAGCACCTGTAACCCAATAAGTCCCAGAAGAATGAAAAGATTCCCCATCAGAGGAGGATTCACGCATGGACTGATCACTAGAAGAAGAAATGGGGGCTTTTGCTGAGCTGTGGACCCTACGCTTCTTGTGATTCCACTTCCTGTGTGATTTCCGATCTTTTGAAGCCTCTTTCTCAGATGAACTGTGACTTGAAGGGCTGGCTGCACATGCTTTGTTTCTGCAGCTCTTGTTTTGGGAGGCATGCTCAAATTCGAACACAACTATATACTTTTTTATTTTTGTTGTGTCCACTGACCGCCACCAGAGGTCAGCGCACATGCCTGAGCTTCAGTCCAGGACAACAATGGGGACTAGGATCCTAGTCCCTCCATTGGGGGGAACCAATGGGACCGTGGCGGGAGATTCAAACCCGCCAATGGGACTCAGGGGTGGTCCCCTGGTTGTGTATATAGTTGGCCTGCCAGCCGTTTGTGCCCAGTACTTGGTCCACTGCTTTTTAACTTGTTCATTAATGATTTGGAGTTGGGAGTAAGCAGTGAAGTGGCTAAATTTGCGGATGATACGAAGTTGTTCAGGGTGGTGAAAACCAGTGAGGATTGTGAGGCACTCCAAAGGGATCTGTCAAAGATGGGCAAGTGGGCGTCAACATGGCAAATGGGGTTCAATGTGGCCAAGTGCAAGGTGATGCACATTGGAGCCAAAAATCCTAAATATAAATACACATTGATGGGGTCTGAACTGGCAGAGACAGATCAAGAGAGAGATCTTGGAGTTGTAGTAGATAACTCACTGAAAATGTCGAGACAGTGTGTGACTGCAATAAAGAAGGCAAATGCTATGCTGGGGATTATTAGGAAGGGTATTGAAAACAGATCAGCCAATATCATAATGCCCCTATATAAATCAATGGTGAGACCTCATTTGGAATACTGTGTGCAATTCTGGTCACCACACCTTAAAAAGGATATTATAGCTTTGGAAAAAGTGCAGAAAAGAGCAACTCGAATGATAAAAGGGTTGGAACACTTTCCCTATGAGGAAAGGTTAAGGCGCTTAGGGCTCTTTAACTTGGAGAAATGACGACTGAGGGGGTGACATGATTGAGGTTTATAAGATTATGCATGGGAAAGAGCAGGTAGAGAAAGAGGTACTTTTCTCCCTTTCTCGCAATACAAGAACCCGTGGGCACTCCATGAAATTGCTGAGCGGTTGGGTTAGAATGGATAAAAGGAAGTACTTCTTCACCCAAAGAGTGATTAACACTTGGAATTCACTGCCATAGGAAGTGGTGGCGGCTACAAGCATGGACAGCTTCAAAAGGGAATTAGATAAGCATATGGAGCAGAGGTCCATCAGTGGCTATTAGCCACAAGGTATAGATAGGGACTCTGGGGCAAGTGATGCTCTGTCATCTTGGTGCTTGGGGGGGGGGGTCAACAGTGGGAGGGCTTCTAATGTCCTGGCCCCACTGGTGGACCTCCTGATGGCACTGGTATTTCTGGCCACTGTGGGATACAGAGTGTTGGACTGGATGGGCCTTTGGCCTGATCCAACATTGGCATCTCTTATGTTCTTATGTTCTTAAAGCGTGCTATGCACTACGTCGTCGTCTGTCGTTCATCCATGCGGCAACCCACTACACAATAATTTTTAATTGTTTTTTATAAACTACACCCTAAAGGGAAGGGGCATGGGAAAACACTAAAACTAAAACAGAAGCTATATAAGACAAGGATCATAATACGTTTTAAGGGTACGTTCTGGTTATAACGTTCCCACAATAAGAGCTAAGACACTAAGTTTGGTTTATTGCTTTCTACTTATGGTAGCTTAAAACTATGGTGATAGTCTTTGGTGGATTACAGGTTAATATGTTCCAGTTCATTTAGAAGATTTCTTCTTTTTCTTCTTGTACTTCAGCTTAACTTTAAGTTCCTTCGGAACTGCTACTCCTTTCTCAGAGTCAGAGGTCTCAGAAGATGTAGCTGAAGTGCTTGAAGTATCTTGTGATTGATCATCACTTCTATCTTCTTCTTCTTCTTGAGTATTGTCTTTTTTCTTTTCTTTTCTTTTTTCCTTGATTATGTTGTTGTTCCAAAAAATCTTTGTCTTTCTGAGCAGAGTCAATTTTAGTTTTCTTGTCTTTATAGTTGAATATGAGAACTTCCGGAAATACCCATCTATAAGGGATTTTATTAGCATGGAGGAAAGAAGTTAAATCTTTATATTGTCTTCTTCGCTTCCTCACCTCAAATGGAATATCTTTTAGGATTTTCACTTCTTCATCTTTAATTTTCAACGTTTTTCCAGCTGTCCCTTTTAAGACGGCGTCTCTAGTTGATCTCTTGGAGAATTTAACAAATATTTATCCTGGTAGCTTATTTTTCTTGATGAAATCTGAATAGGTCCAGTATGTCAAGTCCATATCATTCTGTAGTGTGTCTTGTTTGAGGTCCGTCATTGGGGCCAAAACTTCACTCAAAAGTTCTTTTAAGTTTTCTCCTTTCTTTTCAGGAATGCCTTGAAAGTGCAATACATACATTGATGTCTCCATTTGGAGCTGTAGTAGCTGTCCTTTATCTGAAATTCTCTCTTTTTCTACTTCTTCTAGTTTCTGTTTTATATCTTTTGTTTTTATCTTAATTTTCTTGACGGCTTCTTCAAAGTTATCTGCTCTCTAATCCATACGTATTAATTTTTTTGGACTCCATCCAACTTAATGTTGGACATCTGCTCCAGCAGAGGGCACAGTGCCACTGCTAGCATATTAGGGAAGTCTGCAGCTGCTTCCAGTGTCTGTGAGGGAGTGGGAGTCGTTGGATGAGCATTTCCTGTGAGACATTTCTTTTCCATTGCCATTTTTCTTCCTCTCTTAGACATTGTTTACAGAAGAAGAACGTTTTTAGATTTAAAATGAGACTTCTCCAATTAGAGTACGCTTTGGATTGTTTTCCACCTTTCGATTCCCTGCACATCCTCACACAGTCGGTACTCTTTTTTTCCCTTTCAGTTCAGCGTTTAAGAGCCGCTTACTTTCGTGGGAGGGGTGTCCCCAACTCCTCCCCAACCCACCTCTTATTGTAGATTAATGCCTTAGAGGGCAGCTGCTTAAACAGAGGGGTCGATTGACTCACTGTCCATCGCTTTGAAGTTATTGAGGGAGCGTTTTCATGTGTGATCACTTGCCCGCTTCCTCCGGCAGCTTATTCAAAATGCCATGTTAGCTTCTCGATGGCAGGACCTCTCAGGGTAGAAGGGAGCCTCTATTCCTCAGCCAACGCCTCAGAAGAGGCTCCCTACAGCACCCCAGGCCACCAGCCCCCTACAAGGACTCTGGGGGGCGGACCCATCCGGGACCCCTCCTGGCCGCCGAGACTTGGCGCGTCTCCATCAGAGCTCGATGGGATGCGTCCGACCCAGGAATCGCCAAAACTGGAAGCCAAACACAACTATAAACTGAAGGAAAGGTTTTTGGAATGCCTTCCTCCTTGAGGCTCACATGGTGCTTCCATCACTTCCCTTGAGGTGCCAGGTCAAAATATGTCTTCTTTACTCCCCTTTTGACTATGGTGAACCATCTTTTTAAAGCTGTTTCATTATCTGCTTCTGGCCTGTTGTATGAACATCATCTCAAGCGCCTGTGTGTTGCTTTATTACTGTTTGTGCCCCTGGTTTGTTTTAATGATTTATTGTTGTGACTTATGCTGTTTGTATCATTGTACTGTATTGTTTTATTTTGTGTGCTGTCATAAGCAGGTCTCTGGAGGAGTAGCACATACCTTTTCTAAATGATGACATAATGATTATCTAGCACCTGCTTTCCAGTGTGGCTCAGGGAAAGTGAAATGGAATCCGAAGGGCTCCCCCCCCTTCTGTACACACAAGCGCTTACTACCTTGCCCCAGTGGAAGCAGGACAGCTACCATACAGCTGACCTGGTTTGTACTTCTTGGACTCTTGCACAAGCATTAACAGAGCAGTGCTAGTGGCTCACGTGGTTAAGACGTTGAACTGCAGGCCGTGGAAGGTCAGTAGTTCAGCAGTTCGAGACCCAGGTGCCGCATGATGGAGTGAGCTCCCATCTCAAGTTCCAGCTCCTGCCAACCTAGCAGTTTGAAAGCAAGAAATTGCCAGTAGATAAATAGGTACCACTTTGGTGGGAAGGTAACAGCGTTCCATGTGCCTTGGTATTTAGTCATGCCGGCCACATGACCACGGAAACGTCTTCAGACAGCGCTGGCTCTTCGGATTTGAAACGGAGATGAGCACTGCAATCCTAGAGTCGGATTTGACTGGCTTTCGGGCAAGGGAACCTTTACCTTTACCTTTACTAGTGGCTATTTTTGTTCCTCTCATGGATCCTTGGATCCCACCTTTCTAGATGTCCTTTATTCTTCATATTATCCTAATCCTGAAACCAACCCAATTCCAATACAATTCACAAGGCCAACGTAAGACTGGAGTGTGGGAAGCGGGAGGAACATTAACTGATCTGTCTTTTATGCACTTGCTTTTTATACCACTATTTCCAAACGTAATTGAAACCATGTAAGCATAAACAATACTTGAGGGGACTGTGAACAAGCTAATGGAAGTTGCACTGTGGAACTCAGTTGGTCTAGCCTGTGGCAAAATGTTTTCCCCCTCAATAAAAAGGATTCGGTTACCTCCCCTCCCGCCCTTTTTAAAAATTTGGCACAGCATGATCTCAGCTGTAGCAATACTCATTTGGTGAAATAACAGCCTGACTCACCAAGTATATATTTAAAACTCTTATCTTTTACATGGCCATTCCTACATCCTGCTCTCTGCATGGAGCAAGTGTTATTCAATAACAAATACAATGGTCTTGCATTTAAAATCATCCACTGCTTTCTAAATAGGGCCTGAGGCATAAAGGCTTTGAATCCCCAGTGACCACTGCATTTGTTACTGGGGTTTGCCATGATTTTATCAGTCTCCTCCTTGAATTCCACAGATGTTGTTCTAACCTGCATACCAAGGTTTCTTTTCAGGATTAACTATTGTGGTTTTTGAACATCACAGTAGCATTTTTGTTTTTCTTTCACCACTTTGATATTGGCAGGAGTCTATTCAAAGAAATGCTCTGTAGCCTTCATTAGGGGAGTATGATATACTCGTAGACTCTGGGCATGCAGCCAGGGGGAATCATTTGGTGAAATATTCAAAGCTAAAAGTGCAACCGTCTCCTTTACGTTTGCATATGCTGGAGAAGGCTGTCGAGACCTGCAGCTACAAGAAATGGGGCCTAGTCTGTTTCTTTCATTCTCCATAGTTCCCAAAGACTTGAATACTTTTTTTTATTACATTATCTCTTTGCTGAGATATGATGTATTGTGGCCTTGCTTCAAAGCATTCAAGCAAAATGCACATGCAAAGTGTGCCTTTTGTATTTATGCATTAGTTAATCATCTGAGGGAGCTATTGAAAAGGAAGCCAATGTGGAGAGGAGGTTTGTGCTAATAAGCATACTGCATTTCAGAACATTTTGCCTCTAAGATGCCCTTTGCCTGAGTCAAAGCATTGAGAAAGGGAATTGTGACACAATTTGAGCTGGAGGAATTTTCTTTTTACTACAGACCCCCTAGTGGAGTTGGGAGTCCCCCGCTGCCAATCAGCTGGCCAGTGGGGAGAACGTACCCTGGAAAAAAGGGAGATCCAGCCAAAATGCAGTGATGTGTCTGTCACTGCCCTCGTGACATAAGAACATAACAGAAGCCAATGTTGGATCAGGCCAATGGCCCATCCAGTCTAACACGCTGTCACACAGTGGCCAAAAATACCAGGTGATATCAGGAGGTCCAGCAGTGGGACCAGGACACTGGAAGCCCTCCCACTATTGAACCCCCCCCGCACAAAAAATACAGAGCATCACTTGCCCTGGAGTCCTTATGGCTAATAGCCACCAATGGACCTCTGCTCCATATGCTTATCTAATTCCCTCTTGAAGTCGTCCATGCTTGTAGCCACCGCAAACTCCTGTGGCAGTGAATTCCATGTGTTAATCACTTGCCCTGGAGTCCTTATCTATACCTTGTGAGTAATAGCCACCAATGGACCTCTGCTCCATATGCTTATCTAATTCCCTCTTGAAGTCATCCATGCTTGTAGCCACCGCCACCTCCTGTGGCAGTGAATTCCATGTGTTAATCACTTGCCCTGGAGTCCTTATCTATACCTTGTGGCTAATAGCCACCAATGGACCTCTGCTCCATATGCTTATCTAATTCCCTCTTGAAGTCATCCATGCTTGTAGCCACCGCCACCTCCTGTGGCAGTGAATTCCATGTGTTAATCACTTGCCCTGGAGTCCTTATCTATACCTTGTGGCTAATAGCCAC
>NW_015164701.1:445591-468208 GCF_001447785.1 Gekko japonicus
ATTACATATTTTTGTCAGGAGATCCACAAGTTCACATCTGAGTTCTTTCAGAACTCTCAGATGTATGCCATCCGGGCCTGGTGATTTATCAGTTTTTAAGTTGTCTATCAGTCATAAGACCTCCACTCTCGTCACCTCAATCTGACTCAGGGTTTTGAACACCCCACCCGAAATCAGCAGTTCTGGGCAAGCACTTCTCATCCTCCACAGTGAAGACAGAGGAAAAAATGCATTCAGCTTCTCAACCATTTCCCTATCATCCCTCAGTACTCCCTTTACCCCTTGGTCATCCAAGGGCTCCACTGCCTCCCTGGCTGGTTTCTTGCTTCTAATGCTTTTGAAGAAAGTTTTATTGCCGGTCTTTACATTTTTCGCTATATGCTCCTCATATCCCCTTTTTGCCTGCCTGATCACAGACTTGCATTTTATTTGCCACAGCCTTTGTTCCCTTTTATCAGCCTCACTGAGACTAGTTTTCCACTGCTTAAAGGAATCCTTTTTACCTTTTACAGCTTCCATTACTTTGTTAGCCATGCAGGCTTTTTTCTATACCTATTTGTGCCTTTCCTAACCTGCGGTATATATATTTTTCTGAGCTTCTAGGATTGTAGTTTTAAATAGTTTCCAAGCTTCCCCAATGGTTTTGACCCTTTCTACTTTTCCTTTCAGTTTCTTCCTCACATGTCTCCTCATATCAGAGAAGTAATCCCTTTTAAAGTTAAAAGTGGTTGTGTCAGTATTTTTGGCCAATTTCCTATTTATACAAATGTTGAACTCAATAACATTATGGTCACTGTTCCCAAGTGGTGCAATCACTTTTACATCTCTCACCAGGTCTTGACCCAGAACTGATGTCATCACATCGGGGACATCGGGGCAGCACTCTGGTTTTTGGGTAAAAATCTGTATGGTAGAAGCCAAATTTATCATATTTACCCAAATATCAGACATCCCCGTAACGGTGTCACTTCCGGGACACATGGGCAGTGATGTAGACAAATTGCTGCACGTTGGCTGGGCCTCCCTCCTACTCCTGGTAAGTCCCCCCAATTCCCCGCCAGTTGCCAGGAGGGACCAACAACCCTGTACTAAAGGCCAAAATACATGCCATCTGAACTGTGTGGCTGCTGCAGTTCCTCATTTCCTCTCTCTCTATGGAGGTCCAAGTTACTGCAGTTGCCAGATCTACATTTTTCCATCTTAGGCAGATAAAGCTGCTGAGACCATATCTATCCTCCCAGGACTTAGCTACTGTGATCCACACACTGGTCACTTCCAGGCTTGATTACTGCTACTCGCTCTATGTAGGCTTACCCTTGAGGCTGACCCGGAAATTACAGCTGGCGCAAAATGCAGTGGTGCCCTGCTGATGTTGATGCCTATGCAGACGGACATTTTGGCAGGTGCTCCGCCAACTGCATTGGTTGCCAGTCGACTTCCAGATTCACTTCAAGGTGTTGGTAATAACCTTTAAAGCCTTAAATGGCCTGGGACCCACATATCATAGAGTACCATAGAATTTTAAGCCTGAATGCTAGAGCATCCCCCAACGACATGCCTGGCACAATGATGTCACTTCTGGGTGATGTCATTGTGGTGCACGCTATGCACACACACAAATGTCCCAGACACACAGCCTCCCCCCCCCCGCTGGATGCCAGGTAGGGACCTGGCAACCCTATTACTATCCAAAGTTTCTACATGTTCAATGAGACTGGGAATCCATGCACAAAACCATACCCAGAAATGGAGGAGGGAAATGGGTCAGTCGCAGCAATGCACTGAAAGTAAAACATAATTTGGCTCTAAGGAGGCTTGGTGTGGAAAACCTTGGTGACAGCCAGCTGTTGAATAGAATATATGGAAGAAGAACAGGCACATTCACACATGCTGAATAATGCACTTTCAGTCCACTTTCAATGTACTTTGCAACTGTTTTTACTGTGTAAAATGGCAAAATACACTTGCAAATGAAAGTGCATTGAAAGTGGACTGAAAGTGCATTATTACAGCATATGTGAAAGCACCCTAAGAATCCACACCTTTGATACCAATTCTGACTTATTGTCTAATCCAGAAATAGAACAAGTTAATTAAAATATACATAAAGAAGAGCATCAAGCTTGTGTTTTCAAACTTCCTGATGTTATGTTTCACCTTAAGAGGTACAGTAGAGAGTCAGACTAGGAACTGGAAGACATGAGTTCAAATCCCCATTGCATCATGGAAGGTTGCTGGGTGACTTTGGGCAGTCCCTCTTCTGGAGTCTAATCTACATCGCAGGGTATTTGTTGAGAGGATAAAACAGTGGAGGGGAGAATGATGTAAGCTTTGTTGGGTCCCCATTGGACAGAAAGTGGATTATAAATATCTAAATCTAAATAATTATGACAAGCAGTTCCTTGTACAACTGCAATGAAAGCTCAGTACTGTATTAATTTGTAATACATAGGAATGCGGGCAGTGTGGGAACATAGACTGTACAGCAAGTATTACTGCATTGGTGTACATGGCATCCCTGCACCAGGGAGCTAAAAATCCACATTTAGAATGGAATGGAAAGAAGCAGGTCGAGGCTGTGGTCACACGGCAGGGTTAGCATGGTCTGGCCCCATCTCAAATTTCTTTGTTATTTTTTGTAACAGAAAAATTTGATGAGACTTCCCATCCTTAACCCACTTCCCCCCGCACTCATCCTGTGGAGGACGGATCAGATGGCAGCCGTGGAGTGGAAGCTTTTCTTTATTATTCATCCTTTGGACATGCACATAAGTGCTTATGGGAAGTATCCCTTCAAACTCCTGGCAGCTGGTAGCCAATGGGATTGCAGGACAAGGCTGCTGGGATCTGTAGTGCGGCTGTGAGAGCAGTGTTTTTTTTAAACTCTGCTTTAAAAAAAAATGTTTCAAAAGTTTCAAAGCTGAGGGGAGAGAATAGAGAAGCCTCCTCCTGTGTCCTATGTGCTGAAGTTTTTATTGAAAAGCTTGGAGCGAAGCTGGAGTCATGGCATTGTTCTCAGACTGCCTCCCTCCCTGAAAAAACACAACTTTTCAGTTAAACTCTTTCTCAACATGTGTGCCACATAGCTGTAGGCAGAAAACAGCTGAAACACATAGGTGTCTTTCTTTGGAAGGTTTTAAAAGGTTTTTGAAAGAGAAACACATGAGGCAAAGATCTGCTTACGCGCACACTGCTAAACGAATTTTTAAAATGGCGCCAATGCAAGTGTGCTCTCTAGCTTCCCAAACTGCTTTATTTTTGCAAGAGAAAGTTGCATCAGGAATTGCATGGTGAGAAGAAGAAGAAGAGAAGAGATTGGATTTATACCCCACCCTTCACTCAAAGTCTCAGAGCGGCTTACAAACTCCTTTCCCTTCCCATCCCCACAACAGACACCTTCTGAGGTAGGTGGGGCTGAGAGAGCTCTGACACAAACTGCTTGTTTCAAGAACAGCTCTGCTAGAAATATGGCTTGCCCAAGGTCATCCAGCAGCTGCAAGTGAAGGTTCTCCCAGATTAGAGTCCGTGCTTAACCACTACACCAAACTACACCAGTTCAAACTGTAAAGGCCTGCTTTTTTGGTGTTGGGAAACTCAGCTGTGAGTATGGGCCGCCAAAACTGCAGAACAGGAGACAGATGTCACTCTCTGAATGATCATTTTTAACCCATATGAAAGAAGCAACAAAATTGGGTCAAATAGCCTGTCTGATCACAGCCAGAGAGGTTAGCAAGGCTAACAGGGTGATTCAGAACAACAACAAAAAAATCATAGGAAGTTGTCAATTACAGAAAATTAAAAGTTGATTTTGATCTTCTCCCAGTCTGTGTAATCAGGTAACTATTTAAGGGCCCCTGCCTCTAACATGGGTCATATTGTTTGCTCCTGTTCTTCATTGAGGGCAAATTATATGCAGGATGATTTTAGGTAGGAATTTTTGAAGAAACTGCCGTAAGGCAGACGTTTGAATTAAATGACTTTTGAGTGCCTTCCAGCTCTGAAATCTATGGCTCAGAAGCAATAGGGACCCACACAAGAGGAAATGAAAGCCTTCTGTTCTTCTGTGTTACAGACTATTGCTCAAATTTTCCTGCAATTGCAACTTAGTCAAAGATGTACACCATGTGTATGGAAAAAAAATCAGTCACCCTTGATGTGTTTTTCTTTACTCAACACTGTACATATTTTCTTTTGTTTGTATTGGGGCTTGCCATATGGTTCGGTGGGACTTCGGCTGCTATGGCTCTTTCGATATAGGGCTCCCTACCACATTTAACAGCACTGTGACATTCAATTATTTTTGGAGTTGTGGTATCTGTAAAAAAAACGCACTTTGCATTCTTCTTCTTCTCCACAGCTGCTCTGGAAGGGAACACATGAAGCTGCCCTATGCCAAGTCAGACTATTAATTTATCATGGTCAATATTCTTTCCCAGACCACCAGAAGGCTACATTTCCAAGTGAGGTCTGCATATAGCAACTTTGTGTTATATACATACTCTGCAACAACATCTCTTAAACAACTGTCTCTCAGGACAGTTTGGGCTGCTTAGTGCACAGTTACAACTCATGGATTGCAAAGGGCATCCTATCATCTGTTTCCAATAAAGCAAAGACACTTCCGTTGTTAGATACATGGGCTAATTCCTCCCTCCCACTGCAGGTGCCCATATGCAGTTCATGAGGATCCAGTGAACCACAGAAACAAAATTTGGGAGGGCCCAGTGGACAGAAACAAGGGGGTGTACTTTCTCCCCACCCTTTCTGTTTCTTTGACTAGTTTAGTATTCCCACTGACCAAAAAGCCCATGAGGCTGCAGCCAATAGGAATGTTTTTCTAGGGTCATTGTTTCAAATTCTGTTCACAGCCAATTGCGCATCATTTAGCTCTTCCAATATAAATGCAATATTTGGAATGCTCTCAAAGTAATAATGCCCCAAAGCAAAATTTAATATAAAGAGGGGGGAAAAAACAGTATTGTGTACAAGTCAGTGCAAGGAATTGGTAAATGTTTATTCCTTTGCAGTATGACCACAGGTCGCCAGATCAATGATTCCTCCAATAAGGTTGGGTCAGTAGCAATCTGATGAGTGTTATTTTAAGTACTGTCTTGGGTGACTGTAGCATTAGTTGTTTTATGAGTGACGCGGAGCCTGTGAGGAATGATGAGCTTCATATCAATGACTTTAATGGCCAGGGATTAAAGTTCTTTGAATGGAATGTAAAACTGAGCATGAGCACTGCAAATAAATGTGGAGAGGCTTCATCATTAGCTTATATTTTGCGTAGCTGCTGGCATCTGAATGTGGTGAAACAATAATACTTGCAGAGGTGTTCAGGTCCTATTAGAGCCAAAATTTTCAAGATAAAGATTAATTCTGTTGCCTGTGCCAGAAAATAAGAACTCCAACTTTTAAATAGAATTCCAGAGATCAATGTGCTCTGATGATGTTGCTGGGCTTTTATGCCATAACTGTGGGTAGAGATGCTAGGGTTGCTTTCTCTGTGGTAGCTCAGTGGTTAATAGCACAATTACATGCTAAGTCTTAAAGTAATCTTGCATATGGTTGCATTGTAAGACATTTCACTTTTCCCATGTGCACATGAAATGTGAGGTTCCTTATTTCTGCATTTTCTCCTGTTTCCTTGCATGAACATTTCCCATTCGACAGTATTATTTGTGCAGCAATACATTGGTATCAGAATCCAGCATGGCACAGTAGTTAGTGTATCAGTGGGATCTGGGAGGACTGTGTTCAGATCCCTACTTTACCATGTAGCACACTGGGCCACTCACTCTCTCTCAGCCTAGTCTTTCCTTACAGGGCTGTTGTGATGATGAAATGGGCACAGTAGAACCATGTATGCCAGTCCGGAGGAGGGATGGTATAAAAATGCTGTGGACACTTTAATACATAAAATATAAAGTATGTACATTTTATATAGAAAAATGCATATAAAATGGGTGCGGTGTGCATGCCCTATACAAACACATCTACAACAGAATCACCATAAATTACAAAACCAAACAAAAATACTAATGAAACTTAAAAAGGAATGTTTATTCCTATAATGTAGAAGTGCTTTAAAAATTTGGAAATGATATAAAAATGCTTTAGGATTTGCCAAGTTCCCTTTGTATTCTCCTCCTGTCCTCACAATTGCATTATTTTCCTGTAGCAAATGGGATGAGAGAGGGAGACTGGCCACACAGCAGACCTATGAACTGGAACCTGATCTCCCAAGTTCAGCTTTCTCTGTGTATGAGACCAGCATGGTTAATTTGAGTGTTTTTTGGTTCCTAGGGTAAGTTGAATAGCAGCTGCATTTTTCCGCAGAAAGTTGAATGGAAAATGAATGAGAGAAAAAGAAAGATGAACAAATGAATGAATGAATTTGGCTGTTCTATTTTTAGCTAAAAGGCCCATCCCCTCCTTTCACTGATAATTCACATTTGCACTTCCCCCCCCCCCCCAAAAATATTCTATACAGAATGGCTTTTGTTACAAAATCAGAAGAGCATTAGCTTATAAGAATATAAGAAGAGCCTGCCAGATCAGACCAGTGGTCCATCTAGTCCAGCACTGGAGAGGTAAACATATAGGGCATAGAGTCTGAGGCCCTTCCCTATTAAGGTTGCCAGATCTGTCCTGAATCTATTTCCCAAAGTTTCCATTGGGTGCCCCAAGTTCTCCACCCCAAGTATAATTTTATAAACTTCTATCATGTTTCTCTTTAACCATCTTTTTTCTAGATGAAGGAATCCTAGATTCCCCAGTCTTTCCTCATAGGAAAAGTGCTCTGAACTCCTAATTACCTTGGGTACTTACTTCTAATCATCTTAGGTGCCTTACTTCATACTTTGTCTAGTGCTGCAGTATCCATTATTAGATAGGTCAACTGGATTCTGCACACAGGATTCCAAATAAGGCCACACTATATGGCTCAGAGGTTAAGTACTTCAGCCGAGGTTAAGTGCACGTCTGTACTTCAGCAGTTCGAGACCCTAGTGCTGTGTGACAGAGTGAGCTTCCGTCTCTGGCCCCAGCTCCTGCCAACCTAGCAGTTCGAAAGCAAGGAATTGCAAGTAGATAAATAGATACCGCTTTGGTGGGAAGGTAACAGCGTTCCATGCACCTTGGTGTTTAGTCATGCTGACCACATGACCATGGAAACGTCTTCAGACAGCAATGGCTCTTGGGCTTGGAAACGGAGATGAACCCTCTAGAGTTGGATTCAAACAGCTTTCAAGCAAGGGAAACCTTTTCTTTACCTTATAGCTCTATATCAGGGGTGGACAAACTGCAGTTTGGGAGAGGCATGAGGCTCTTTCACACAATCTAATTTAATGTTAATAAAAAGCAAATTTGCATATTTCCCAACAAAAACGTGTGTGTAATATTTGTTCATGTCTTGAGGCTCTCAGACATCAGACGTTTATTTTATGTGTCTGTTACATTAAGCAAGTTTGGCCACCCCTGCTCTATACAAAGGCATTACAATATTGGCTGCTTTATTTTCAGTCTCATTCATAATAATTCCTAGCACAGAGTTTGCCTTTTTCACCACTGTTGCACAAGGGGTCTTTTCATCAAACTTTCCACTACAATCCCAAAATCTCTTTCTGTCTCAGTCTCAGCCAGTTCAGATCCCACCAGCATAAATTTAAAGGTAGGATTTTTTGCTCCAAAATGCATCACATTATACTTACATTGAACTTCATTTTCCACATTATTATCCAGTCACCCAATTTAGAGAGATCCACCCAGAGGTCTTCACAGTCTGCCATGGTTTCTTGCATCCTGAATAATTAGGTATAATCTGCAAACATGGCTGTTGCACTGCTCACCCCCAATTCCACATCATTTGTGAATTAATGGTGGTCCCAATGTGATCCTTATGGGGCCCCACTGTTCACTTCCCTCCATTTTGAGAACTGTCTATTTATTCCTACTTCTGCTTCCTGCCATTTAACCAAATTTTAATCCATAAGAGGACCTGTCCTCTTTTCCCATGACTGCTATGCTTTCTGAAGAGTTTTGGGTAGAGTACCTTGTCAAAAGACTTTTGGAATTCCAAGTATATGATGTCTACCAGGTTACCTTTATCTATTTGCTTGTTAACCTGCTCAAATAACTCCAAGAAGTTGGTGAAGCATAACTTTGCATTGCAAAAGCAATGCTGATTTTCCCTCCTTAATTCCCTCCTGAATTACAGTTTCTACTAATTTACCCAAACAACATTAGGCTAACTGGCTGGTAATTCCCTTGGTCGCCTCTGAAAAATTGTAGTGACATTCTATATTTTCTAGGCCAATTTTAGAGATAAGTTAGATATACTTGTTAGTAGATTTTAAAAAAATCACATTTGAATTCTTTAATAACCCCCAGGTGTATGGCATCTGACCTGCATATTTACTCATTTCAGGCTGCGGTCACACAGAGCATTAGCCACGCTGCATAGACGGAAGAGAGATGGACTTTCCGGGCACGATCTCACCACAACATCTGGGGAGCGTAGAGCTCCTGTGGCTCACCTGAGGCTTCCCGCCGAAGCCACGCAGTAAAAAACTAGTACCTCCGAGATACTAGTTTCTGGGAACTGTGCAGCAAGAGTGGGCGCCTGATCGCGTCCTGGCCAACTCCCGTGGCATCTGGCACCCGCCAGGTTGTCCCCCCCCCATAACTCCGAAAGCGCCCAACAGTGCATGTGCACAAAGACGCGCGGTGTCGTTGGGGCCGAGGGAGGGCCATGGGGGGATGCGATGGGGGTGAGCAGCAGCGGTCAGGTGGAGAGCAGGCCGCGTGTCTCGGGGAGGGAGGGAGGGCGGCTGGGCTACTGGTAGGGAGGGGGGATCTGGCGGGTTACTCCCCCCTCCCCTCCCCTCCTTGTGAGCGGCCCACGGACCCTGCCCAGAGTGGGCTGTGCACGGTCCTCCCAGAGGCGGTGGCTCCGTCCCCTTTCCATCGGCCAGATGCTCTTTGTGGAGGTGCGGACACTCGTGTGATCAGCACCTCCACCCTAACCACGGGACCTCGCCAGTACATCTGATCCTGCATCCGCGCGGTATTGTGCCCCAGGGCAAACAGCCACGCTCCCCCCCCCGAATTTTCCTGCCCGTGTGGCCACAGCCTCAGTTTGCCTAGAAGTCCTAGCACTTCATTTCTCATCATCACAATTTGACTCAGTCCTTCAGACCCCTTCCCAAAAATAGTGTCTTCATCATGGTTATGTGCCCCCCATTTTCTACAGTGAAAGGAGATGCAAAGAATTCATTCAGTTTCCCTAGGTCTCTCCATCTTTCTTAAGCAATCCTTTTATTGTTATTCAAAGGCCGAACCACTTCCCTAGCTGGTTTCCAGCTCCTGATATAATGGAAGAAATGCTTATTGTTAGCCTTAATATTTTTGGCCATCCACTCCTCAAATTCTTCTTCCTTTTTTTTTTGGGGGGGGTGCACATGCTTTTTAATTTAGCGGGCTCCAGTTCATGCAAGCTTGCTGCAATGAATTTCCTAGTGTTTAGAGTGTTTTGCAACTTACACAGCTCCACTTTGCAAATTTATTTGCCAAAATATATATTTACAAATATCACACTGAATTTGTGGCAACAGCCTAGACTTTCATTTTCTTTCTTCACTGGTATAATTTATGTGGTAAGATCATACCTCAGTCACCAAATGAGTGTCAAAGAGGCACTGGCTTCTTAGAATTTGGGCAGTTCATCTATTATTGAATACAGCAGCTGTTCTGTAATTCAGTTGCCAGTAGCTTTCTTTTTCACCTGGTCCGATTAACCTTTTCTTCTAGCAAATAAGGGCTTAGCACCAAAACATGATAGACAAAGTAGCAAAGATAGTTGCATAAGGCACTAGAGGAAATTGCAATCAGCTGTAAAGAAATGGAAGAAGCTGACCAAGCTGGTTTTTTACCAAAGAGACAGATCAGAGACAATGTAAGAATAGTAATGGACACAATTGAATATTATGAGAAACACCCTGAACAAGAAGTAGCTTTTTTATTTGTCGATGCCGAAAAGGCATTTGACAATCTCAACTGGAAGTTTATGCTGCAAATGATGGAAAAAATAGAAGCGGGACAACACTTTAGAAACTGCATTGAAGCTATCTATTCTGAACAAAGAGCTAAACTGAATGTAAACAAAGAACTGACTGATAGCTTCAAGGTACAGAAAGGCACCAGACAGGGTTGTCCCCTATCACCGTTATTATTTATCTGGGTGTTGGAGATACTTCTACAAAAAATACAGCAAGATCAAGAGATAACGGGACTGACACACAAAGGACTTAAATACAAATATCGAGCATTTGCTGATGATGTAATGTTCATTGTGCAAAACCCGACAGACAAATTACCGTTACTATTCCAAAAAATAAAGGACTTTGGAGAATTGGCCGGATTTTATGTCAATAAGAATAAAACGAAGCTTATTTGTAAAAATATGACGAAACAAAAACAAATGGAACTGCAAGACCTGGTACAATGTGAAGTAGTAAAAAAGACGAAATATCTTGGTATTGAGTTAACTGCAAGAAATATAGACTTATATAAGAACAATTATGAAAAACTATGGACTAAGTTAACTCAAGACTTTAAGAAATGGGACAAAATGAATTTGTCACTGATGGGAAGAATATCAGTCATAAAAATGAATGTCCTACCACGTTTGATGTTCCTGTTCCAAACAATACCAATACTTAGTAAGACAGATTTGCTACTTAAGTGGCAACAAGAACTATCAAAGTTTGTTTGGGCAGGCAAGAAACCGCGAATCAAGATGAAAATTCTTTGTGATGCCAAAGACAGAGGTGGGCTACAACTACCAAATCTTAGACTATATTATGAAGCGGTCTGTCTAACCTGGATGGAACAGTGGGTGAAATTAGAAAATGATAAGTTACTGGGGTTAGAAGGCCATGATTGTAGATTTGGTTGGCATGCATATTTATGGTATGACAAAACAAAAATGGATAGCTTTTTTAAGCTTCATGTGGTAAGAAAAGCACTATTTGTGGTATGGATGAGGTATAAAAAATACTTTTGTGATGTAAGACCATTGTGGATTGTACCAGTGGAAGTGTTAACATCTTACTCAAGACATAGAGATAAAGATTGGTTGCCATATAAAGATCTAATTAAAAAAGTGGGAACAGAATGGGTAATGAAAAAGCAGAATGAAATTGAATATGATTATGAATGGCTGAAATATATGCAGATTTTTGACCTTTTTAGATCAGACAAAAGAAACTATGGTTTTAGAGAGGAAAAAAATGAGATTGAAATGATTTGGGAGAGTGAAGGGGGAAAAAATATCTCTAAAATGTATAAAGTGTTACTAAAATGGTATACTGAAGATGAGACTGTAAAAGGGCAAATGATAAAATGGGCGATAAATATGAATACGGAAGTGGCTATTGAAACCTGGGAATATTTGTGGAAAAATTCTATTAAGATATCGCCTTGTACCAATGTTAGAGAGAATTGTTATAAAATGATGTATAGGTGGTACATGACTCCGAAAAAAATTGCAAATATGAACCAGAATATGTCAAATAAGTGTTGGAAATGTAAAAGCCATGAAGGCTCATTTTACCACATGTGGTGGACTTGTGAGAAAGCAGTTGACTTTTGGACAAAAGTCCACAATGAAATGCAAAAAATTTTGAAATGCTCTTTTAAAAAGGCACCGGAAATTCTGCTTTTAGGATTGAAAATGGAAGAAGTCAATACAACTAAAAAGACCTTATTCTGGTACTTAATCACAACAGCGAGAATGATTTATGCACAATTTTGGAAAACAGAGAAAGTACCAGAAATTGAAGACTGGATACAAAAAGTTCTGTTCATGGCAGAGATGGACAAAATTACGAAGAAATTGAACAACAAAGAAGATGACGTGTTTTTTCAAGAATGGAGTGACTTTAAAATATATCTGGAAAAGAACTAGGATGTGAAACAAAACTTAATATGTTTAGATCAATATTAAATGATGTTATCTTTAGATTGTAATGATAAGAAACTGATATTGTTGATGATATGAAGTAATTTGGAGCAGGGGTGGAAGCATTGTGGGAAGCCATTGGAGGGAGGGGAGGAACTGGGAATGGGGTAGACAATTGATAGAATGAAATGATTTAATCTTACATGTTGTATTCCTGAGAAAAATAAAATTTGTTTACCAAAAAAAGAAATGGAAGAAGCTTTGAGATCTTTCTTGATGAGAGAGGGGGAATGCATTGTCTTATACCTGCAGCTGAG
Organism: Gekko japonicus; assembly: GCF_001447785.1. Classification (NCBI taxonomy): domain Eukaryota; kingdom Metazoa; phylum Chordata; class Lepidosauria; order Squamata; family Gekkonidae; genus Gekko; species Gekko japonicus. The sequence continues at coordinate 457,871 of NW_015164701.1, forward strand.
GTCAGGAGGGGGGAAAATGTCATGGCCTAGTTGAAAAAAAGATACAGTGGGGTGGTAATGGAATTCCTTGGTTGTGCCATTTGAGATGGGATGGTCACATGTTTGAACAGTTCTAAAATAGCCTTCTCCTATATAAGGTAGTTTTAAATGAGCAGGAACATTTTTTGTACGAAGTCCTCAGTCACCATTTGCTGTCAGAAGTGGTACAGTCCAGACAAAGTTTAACCACCTGAGTTGCTGCTGCTATTGGGTTCATCATACAATAGATTGTCTTGTCAGGAATGCATCCTGCCTCATGGCTTTCAGAGCCACAGTGGGCCTGGTGGTGGAGGCACAACAGACTGGGATCCACCCTGTGCCTGGTGGCAGCATCTCAGCAACCTGGGAGCTTGCTGGGCCCAGCAGCAATGCGGCAGCCCTGAAGTGGCACCAGGCTTGGCAGCAGTAACCCAGCAGTCTGGGAGGCACACTGGGTCTGTCATTAGTGGCTTGGTGGCCTGAAAACCATGGTGCTCCTAGCAGCAGCAGTACACCACCCCAGGAGCCACAGTGATGCGGCAGCCCAAGAGCCATGCTGGTCCCATTGTTGGCAGTGCGGCAGCTTGAGAGCCATGCTGGGCCTGAGGGCAGTGGCACAACAGCCCAGGAGCAACAGCAGAAACAGCAAGAAAATGGGGGGATGTGATTCCCCCTCCTGCAACTTTTGCAGTCCCCCAACTGTGTTGGGAAGAAATCTTCAGTGCTCCCCCCACCCCGAGTCAGCAGCCTACCACCCACGTGCTGGAAGGCAGATGGGGAAAGCAGCAAGGGTGAGGGGGTGAGTGAATGCTAAGGATATGGGGGGTAGTGTAATGCAAAGGGTGGGGGTGAGAAGCTGCTAGGGCTGCCAAATGCCCCCGGGGGGGCGGATTTCCCCCCGCTTTTGAGCCCCGATTTCCACCCCCGCGAAATCGGGGCCTGGGGGAAACCCCACCCCTGCGTGCATGTCACCCAGATGTGACGTCACACGCTGGGGCGGGGCCACAGCCATTTGAGGGGAAAACTCTATGTTTTCCCCTCAAATGGCTGTGGCTCCGCCCAGCGTGTGATGTCACATCCGGGTGACGTAGATGCGGCACACGCATGCACCAGGAGATGGCTAGCGATCCCCCGCCGAGGAGGTAAGAGAGATTTGGCAACCCTAGAAGCTGCAAAGGTGGGGGTGAGAAGAGTGCCAGGGGTAGGTGGAGAGAATAGCAACGGTGGGAGGTGAGTAAATGCCAAGAGTGGGAAGGTAGGTGGGGAGAGCTGTAAAAGTGTGGCTGAATGATATGCCAAGGTGGGTGGTAGGTGGGGAGAGCAGCAGAATTTGGTAGACTGATGGAGAAAAGGTGGGAGGGAGCAAAAGAGGTAGGGTAGGTTTACAGATAAGGGAAATGGGAAAAGGGGGGGAAATGGGGGGTAAATTGACAGAAAAGGGGAGGGGTAGATTGACAGAGAAGGGATGGAGGCAAAAGAGATAGGGATAGGTTGACAGATAAGGGGAGGGGGAGGATGCAGAAGATTGTCAGAGAAGGGGGAAGATGGAAGGAAGCAAAGAGGGAAAGGCATGTACCTTCTCCGCAAGTTTCTTGCTAGTCCCCACTCATACATCTTAATTCCCGGCTCAATCTGTCAGCATGTGGTTGCTGCAAGTAAGACATCAGGTGGTGATCTAGCTGATCTACCTGACAGCTTTTGACATCCACCTCATCTGGACTAAACCGGTTCTGTCCAGTGCTGGTAGTACTGATAACTGATTGGTGGAGGGTGTGTATATAAGTAATCATGTGTTGTACAGCTTTTCTCTGCTTATGGATGGCGAAGCACTTTGTCAGTGTGTACCAGCATCTTCTCTCTTCTTGTGTAAATAAATGTGTATATAACTTTTACACAAAGCTGTGTGGACAGTTGCCTCCTTGGATATTTCTCACCACCCCAGAATTCATGGCACACTACACCAACACAATCACCAGCTCAATTACTTTGTCCAAAGCAATCAAGAAATTAATTCACAATGATGCGTAGAGATGCTTACATTTGAAAACATAATCTACTGGATGCAAGAAGAGTGGAAATAAAGACATTCACAAAATTCACCTTGATCACTTATTCTTTGAAATTTTCCAGGAGTCAACTTGGATGAAACAGTTCCCTCTCATGGACATGTGATCAAACCATTCTCCCTCTCTCTGCTCTGCATCAAGCTGAAGCTAGTTTTCAAAAGCAAAAATCCCACTCCAGTCATCATTGAAGATCATTTTATTAGCGATCATGTAAGGATATTTTTATTTCATCATTCCCAATATCCATGCCAATGCTAAAAAATGACAGGAGAGGAAGAGTTGTGCCTCAAGTTTTTATTTTTAAAAGGTATAGATGCACACTGCTGAAGTGGAAAGGTGTAGCTAACAACCATCACATAATGGTATATAAATTGTGTAGATTTTAAAGAGGAAAAAACAAGAAAGTTTTCTGAAATTGAAGAACATTACAGTGGATGTAGTAGGGAGACTTTTTTGCATATGTCACCCACATGCACCCCCTCACTGTAGAAGGGTTGCACCCCTAATTAAATGAAAGTGAATTTAAAGATGACAAAACAGAGTAGCAACAATATAGGCACTATTCTATAGGTACTTGTGGCCCCTGTGACACTTGTCAGCCTTAGTTCTAACCACACAAACTAATGATTTAGTTATAATCCTGGATTGCAATCTGCCTAAAATAGTGACAAAATTGTGTCATGAGAGTTTGATTTGCCCATGCCAGAATGTCTGGGTTTCTTCTATACATTCAGCATGTAAAAATAACAACAAATACCCAGGAAAGCCTTTATAGATAGTTTTGTTCATTCTAAAGCTATCTGATCTTAACCCTTCTTTCTCAAGAGGATTTTCATTACTGAAATTCAACAGCCTCTGCTCTACATCATGCTGAAGCTAGTTCTGAGTATATAGAGCTGAATTTTCCATGAAAATCCCACTCCAATCATCCATTAAAATCATTTTTATTAAGATCTGGCTGCTAAATAGTAAAGGAATGCATCATCTCTCTCTCTGTGTCTCTGTCTCTTTCTCTCTCTCTCTCATATGAATCACCTAAGTCAAGAAATAATCATTGTTATGATAATGCCAGGGACACAGCTGTGGGAGCCAAAGGGCAGCATAGCAACACAACAATCCAGCTGCATCTGTAGCAGTGAATATAAAGTGACTTTAGTGATGCCCTCACAAAGATTTCATGTTTTGTTGTTTGGTACAGAAATTAGAGGGCTCATTTTTATTCTTGTCCAAGACCTCAGTGGGACAAGGTGCAAATATGAGACAGATGTGAAATCAGCTGGACCACTTTGGTATTCCAAGGTAGTCTTATGCTTAAAGCTTGTTGCTGAGACAAGCTATAGATAAAACAACAGCTTACTCCACAAGCAGTCCCCTTGATGTCAGCAAAATGACTCACAAAAGAATCCTCTGATCCACTATGAACTGCAATATATCTAAGAATCTGGTCAAAGGCCAAGAAAAACAGATATCATGGGGATGTAAAGGTGTAAATGTGGCTTGTAAATTCAGATTCTAATCTTTCAGTAAACAGGGCTGTTCTTTTAGCTCAGTAACACAAAACAGAATACATATCTTAGTGTCTGTGATGTGAGGATCCTCACTGATATTGTCACAAACAGAAAACCTGAGAAATCCATTCATTGTTCTGGTGCAACCAGAAATGACCTAGTGTCAGCTGATATTACTCAACTAAAACATGAGGCTTAATTGATCAAGCTGGGTTTGGGCCCAACCAATGGGGAGGCAGAACAAAGATGTTTGTAAGGGATCCCCACCTCCCCCTTTGCAACCTTAGCAATGTGTCACTGGTCCTCCCACCCACCTTTTTATACAGCATGGGGTTAGCTGGTGACTTTGGGTGCAGAGCAGGAACTTTCTGGATCATTATAAATTGGCCCATGATGGGATTTAAAATTTTTGTTGTTGTTGTTGTTCTTGCTCCATGCGGTCAAAGGGATTATCATGGTATAAATAGGACTGGTTGTTACTGGTTAGGCCATAACTAGGGATGGCAGGTATGGTGTAGGTTGATTGATGATAGGTAGGGATAGTTGACAAGCATCCTGATGTACCTAAGGATTCAGGATGTTCCTAAAATGGCCCATTTTTCAGTTCACCGATGTGGAGGGATACTGAGCAGCTGATTTTTCAACAGACTACTCATCTGTTTGCCAGTTGTTTCATGGCTGTTTGGCTAGCTGCCTCAATGTATTCCTTCCTAATAGTGCAGTACAGAGCAATTGGCTTTTTGCATATGGGTATTCTGACACAACCCAACTGAGTCCTCCATCCCCAAAGTGTCTCTGCTTTTCCTAGTAGGAAATTTCTTTTAAAAGGCAGGTAAATGAGTCACAGAACATATGAATCAGTCATAAATAAATGTTGTGGGTTTTTTAAAAAATGCTACTGTTTGGTGTTTATCTAACTAGTCATTAGTGATGTTGATCCATTTGGATCATCGGTGATTTTGCACATGTGTAATTTTTTTTGAGCGGAGAAAGAATACAAACTTGTTTGAAAGGCATTCAGGCTGTTCAGTGACAAACTGAAAAGCCCCGGTGACAGGCTTTGCACTTGATTGTCACAGTTGAACACGGTAAATTAGACTGTCAAACACATTTAAGGGGAAATCTGTGACATCCCTAGTTGTGATCAATTCTTTTTGTTAGGATCTACAATCATTACTGCAGCATGTTTTACATGCAGTTGTTGTTGAAGATTGCTTTGGAAACTTCAGTTGGTTCATAATGGAGCAACACTGGCATAAATTGTAGAGAATGCATCATGCCAATCCACAGCTACACTAGCTAACAGTTCATTTTGGGAATAATTCTAAGTGCTGGGAAGCAATAGTCTTGGAACCACAGCGTCTAAAGAACCACCCATCAGTTAATATGTCTTAAAGGTACATAGTTCTGTGTGTCTCCATCTCGAGAGGTAAGCTGTGCAGCAATCAAAGACAAGGGTTCTTCCTTGGTAGTGCCTCAGCTTTCAGGTTTCTTTTTTTGGAATAGTTTATTAGACATATTTTTTTCTGCTTTAGGTGCTAAGTAAAAACACTGTCATCCCTCGCCCCCACCCCCAGGAAGGATTTTTGCCAAGTGAAAGTGTTTCTCTCCCCTTCTGGCTCTAGTTTTATTGTTGATTTTAAAGCTTGCTGGTATCTTCCAGATCCTTCTGCTCTGGTTTTAGAGTGTAATATTGCATTTGATTACTACAGGTGTCTGTTTGCTTTGCTTTCTTATAGTGGACCTTTTCTGTTTATTGGCATATGTTTTAATTGTTTGTTGTGAATTTCCTTGGTATTTAAATTGAGAAAGAATGGAATACAAATGTTTTATAACGAAATTAATAAACACCAAATGGGAATCAAAATTATCCCTTGCAAAAACATGGGTTGAAAGGAGACAGAAAGCAAATAACACTGAGGGCACCAAAAAAGTTAACTTAGGCCTCAGCCAAACGGGCAGGAAAATGCGGGGGGGAGGGGTGGCTGTTTGCCCCGGAGCAAACTAACGCATGACTGCATGATCAGGCGTTAGGTTGAGGTCCCATCAAGCTCCCGTGGTTAGGGGGGAGGTGCCGATCACACAACGTGGCAAAGAAGCAGAGCAGCACGTCAAACTGGGTTGTGTTTTTTTAAAAAAACCTGAAATGTGCACATGCTCCGTTGTGTGCTTGTGCGCATCCGTGGAGACATGGGGGGGGGGAAACCTTTTTGCGAGGGGACATGGGCGGGTGCCAGAACTACCACCGGAAACGCGATCAGACGCCCGCCCTTGCACCGTGGTTTCCGGAAACTAGTACCTCCAAGGTACTAGTTTTTTACCCCGCATCTTCGACAGGAAGCCTCGGGTGCACCACGGGAGCTCTACGCTTCCCAGATGTGGCAGTGAGATCGCACCCAGAAAATCCGCCTAACTTCCATCTCTCTAGTGTGCCTAATGCTCCGTGTGACTGGGGCCTTAATAAGATATTCACCTAATGGGTGGTTATGGTAATTTATGTAGGACTACTAAGATGGAATGGCACAAGAAATCTTTAACAAGTTTATATAACTTGCCTCTTCAATTTTTTGTTGTTGTGTTGGATAGAATGGAGAGTGGGATAGCAACACAAAGTTCAATCTTAACTATATATTTCCCTATTTCTGTCAAGATATTTACTTGAAAACAATGGTGATATCCTACCATCCATGTGTGAAGGGCAAACAGAGTTTTTTTTTTTCATGTTCTCCTCCATAATTGCAGCTCCATCCATTCCCTGGAAAGATCTTTCCTGGGGTTTCAGGATCTGCACAGATGAACACCTGTGAGGGCTGGTGGGCTGGAGTGAGGACAAACAAGGGATGAACTTGCCCCCTTCCTTCAGCTGTGTTTGTAGATGAGGAAGGAGTGATTGCAATTCCTTGACTTTCCTCACTGAAACCTTGCTCCCAACTTGCAAGACTGTTCCTGCATGTGTGTCCTGTGTCTCCATGACTGATCCCTCCAGGGGTCACAAAGAGCCACAGCAGTGTAAAGGAATGCAGGAGAACTACACTTCCATAAAATAATGGCCCCTGCCACACGACAGGAAAAAAAGCCTCTTGAGGTGCGGCTTTTAAAATCCGCGCCAACGTTGAGGGGCCGCGGCGGGATCCCATGGATCCCCTGGCCGCGGCGCCGTTTCTCCCTGGCGCGATCAAACGCCGGGGAGAAGACATGGCTCAGACCGGGTGCCGGCCGAACTGCGCATTTCAGAGCATGCGCAGTTCAGCTCCGGGCCGGGATTGTGCCGGCGCAAGGGAGCGCCGGCGATTAGACGCCCGGATTGCAGCGCGTCTACTCGTTGAACCACCGAGGTAGGTGGTGTCAACTTGAGGCCCTTTTTCCCGGGAAGGTCCAGTTCGGGGGCGGAAGCACGACACTTCCCAGATGTTGTGGTGTGATCGCGCTGGTTTGATCTGCCCCTGAACTGTCCTGCTCCCGGGCCAAATTGCCTCGTGTGAACAGGACCCATGGTTGCTCACCCCCTTCCATACACACACTATAGCTTCCTCACATTTATTGTTCCTTACATTTATTTATTAAAATATTTCCTCTTGGGTCAAAGTGGTAGGATACTGTGCACTGTGATCATAGATATAGGCTTGGATCCTAGCAATCTTTCCACTTGGGGAAAGCACTTCAAGCCATGGAAAGGTGTGGGCAATTTCTGGCAATTGCATCCATTCAGTATAGATCACCTCTTTGGCTCTAGCTGTTTTTGACTGACTCCTGGAAAGTGTTGGAGAAGCAACAGCCTGCTAAGAATCTAGTTACTTTAAATAATGCTGAAAGAGTAGTTAATCCACGTACCCTGGGGGGAGCTATGGAGCATTCTTTAAGGTTTATTGAAATGTTTTTCTCTTCCAGACTACCTCTTGTTGTTTCCTCTCTCTGCCATGTGTTAGTGCTTGTGCTCTGAAGGCCTCTCTGCCGCATTAATGCCCTGCAGCCAGTTATTGCCTTTTTGCAAAATCCTGTTGCAGTAAAGTCATTGAAAGCAAACTCCAAAGTGTAGATTGGATTAGTTCCTGAACTCTGCCAACCAAAAGGGCATGATTTCAGAGAACACAGTAAGATGTAGTGTGAGGAGGAAGCCGGGAAAGTTCCTCTTCATCTACTATGGCTCTACTCACGCTAGATAGGATCCATCCCTCAGCATCCAATACAGCAACACAACTGGGCACTGACAGATACCCCACCAACTCCCACAGGTCCATAGACCCCAGGAATTGATATACAGAAATGACCACAATGTATCTATCACCCAGAGAAGTCTACCGGGAACAGGCATTGAACAAGTTCTTCAAATCCTTTGGCCATCAGCAAACAACACTGCTACAACACTAGGGCTGCCAACCTCTAAGTGGAGCCTGAAATTCTCCCAGAACAACAACCAGTTTTCAGACTACAGAGTTCAGTTCCTCTGAAGCTTTGGAAGGCAAACTCTATGATATCACATTCCTGCTAAGCTCCCCCCCTCCCCAAACTCTCCCTAAATATGTCAGATGATTAAGGGTCTCATGTTTTTCACAATGACTGGAAGTACCACAGTGCAATGGCAGCATACCCAGCCAAGGAATGCTGGGAAGCAAAGAGGTCTCATTACAATACTGCAGGGATCACCAACGTGCTGACATTTGTGTATGCATGGAAAGAATGGATTATACCATATGGTAATTCCATTCCCAAGTCATTTTCTTTAATTTAGACTTTAGAATTCTGAGTTGGATTCAAACTACTATGGGACAAATATAACAGAAATTTCCCACCTTCCATTGTGTCCCACTGAGCTTCCCCAAGTGCTGTTTTTTCTGAGAAATGAGACCCTCAGAAACAGATGGGGAGGGGTAATTGGGAGCCTACTGTGGGAGGGAGAAATGGCAAAGTCACTTCCTGTCTTCCACTGAAAAAGTGTTTTACCCCTGTGGGTAAATTAGATTTGGATTCAACCCCTTGTTTTCTCATTTCAGAGCCTAAGGTCTGATGACTATTTTTTTTTCATCAGACAGTCATCAATGCTTGACCTCTGTGTATACAGGGAGAAAGGAATTGGAGGCATTTAGAAGAGGATTCAATTGTTTTCTTCAAGAGAAGTAATTTTTCCTTGTATTTCTACAGCAGCTTTTATATCAAGATCTGCCAAGTTCGGTAAGAGAAACAGGCTCCTGTCATCTCAGATCTTAAGATTGAGATGAGTGCAAATAGGCTGCCCACTAGCAAATATGTGCATGTAAATGCTGTCAAGTCATAGCCAACATGATGACCCTGTAGGGTTTTCAAGGCAACAGACAAAACAGAGATGGTTTGCTATTTGCTGCCTCTGTGTAACAACCCTGGACTTCCTTGGTGGTCACCATCCAAGTACGGTGTGTGTTTAAGTGCCATCATTTGCAGTGACCCTATGAGTTGATGACTTCCCAAACTTCCTATTGTTAACAGCCTTGCTCAGATCTTGCAAGTAGTAACTAGAGCCAGACCTGCTTAGCTTCCAAGATCGGATAAAACTGGGCTAGCCTGGGCCATCTAGCTCAGGGCACTAGCAATAGGGATGTGCATTTGGATATTTCTAGTCCAAATATATATCTGAAGAAATACCCTATCAATATTTGTCAGATATATTTGAGTAACTGGAGCAATATTCAGGGTTATCCGATCCCAAATATTTCCAGAATTTTTTGGGAATACTTGGGAATATTTGGGGTTGATATTTTAAGAGTCCTGGACAATGCTCTCTCTAAGCTGCGAAGTCTCGTGAGCAAAAATTCTGCTTTGTAAGCTACTGGCATTAAAGTTGTGATCGAGTAATTTGGCTACTGCATACATTTGTTTGCTCTGGAGCCATCCTTCCTGAGCGAAGACAAAAACTCATCTTAGTTAGTTCACACGAACTCATCTTAGAGGGAACACTGGTCCTGGACCTCTTTAATTCCATTTAACAACTCTCCCAGGCAACAGAAAGGAAGGGGGGAGGAGACAGCTCTCCCAGGTAACGGGTTCAGACATTAGGGGGGGCACTACAACAGTCTGCCCAGGCATGATGGTTCTCTCATAGCCCGTGGCTCTCTGAACATGGTCAAGAAGATAAAAAGCAGGCCTGGCTGCAACTCCATTCCAGGATGAGATTTTTTGGAGTGAGATTTTTTGGAGTATGCTGATACTTCTTTGAACTGTACATACCTTGGATTAATTCTGCTGCTTTCTGCCTGCCTTGGAAGATATTCTGGACATCTTTAAGACTGGTTATCCCACAGTGGAGCTTTTTAAATATTATCTAAGATATTATTTCATTTTTTACAGGTTTTTAATTTTTTTTTCCTTTGGGGGGTTGTAGTTAGGGGGGAGAAACTTTTGTTTTCTTTCTGGTTCTTTTAGAAATAGCTTTCCTTGTTTTTATCTTGTACTGTTTTTAAAATTGTAGTGAAGAAGATTTCTGGTTGGGTGTTAATAACAAACTACAAACAAAGCCTATCCCCCCCCAAAAAAAAAACTAAGCGAATCCCTAGCCTTTCTGAAAACTTGGCTTTAATAGTGCTGAGTCTTTCTCCCTACCTGTGTGGAGACCAGCCCCACAGCAGTCTTCCACCATCCCAAGAGGCCATTAGGTTTTAGCTGAGTACCACCTGCAGAGGTGACTGAGGTAGGTGCCGGTACTGACCAGGGTCTTCTGCTCAGGCTTACAATCTCCAGCTGACTCAGCAGGCAAAGGAGGAGCCTGAGCTGTCCTC
>NW_015164701.1:468277-533691 GCF_001447785.1 Gekko japonicus
GACTAAGCAGGAAAAGGAGGAGCCTGAGCTGTCCTCTGGGCTGAACTTGGGTGTGTATGAGACTTTGGGCTCTTGAGTTCACCTGAGAAACTCAGAAGCTGCTGGAAAAATGAGGAGAGACCAGGCCCCCTTTGCTGGTTCCTCCTGAGTCCAAGGAGAGGCTATAGGTGGTGCAAGAGGAAGAGATGGAGATGAACCCCAAGGTGCTGCCATCTCAACCCCTTCTCCCTTGGGCATCTTCTTATGCTCCCTTCCCTCAACATGTTGTGTCTGCCAAAATACCAAGTTCCTTTCAAGTGCACATACCTACTAGCAAACCGATAGAAATCAAATCACTGCCATACAGATAGTTTTGAAATTTGATCTCCAAATTAATGAATCTATAAAGTACTAATTTCCTAATCTAATGTTGAAAGTCTCCATCTGTTTTTCCACAGATGTAGAATGCAATTTTAAAAGACCTCTCATACATGGAATGTCCATTAGTAAATTTTAAGCCTCCGGAAAACAGGAACTATTACTTTATATATGAAATCTGGGTCTGTAATTAGCTCGCTGCAATATCTGAGCTACTGCTATAATCATTTAATGTAGCACAAGGATGAATCAAGTATCATAATAGCTTAGATTTGTAGCATTCATTACTGGATGCAAAGTTTCAATCAATAGACTGACGATTTAACTTGCCTTTCCCCAACAAAAGCAAATCTCACATCAGGCACACTCCATATGTAGGTGCATCTGTGTATACAAACAATAGTTGTTTGCTCATCTTATCCTTTATTATTGAGGCAGTATAAAGCTGCAAAGTTGTGATAATTGCCTTATTGCCTTGATGATTTTGGTCAAGCTAAACAAGATACCAGATATCTTCTTGAGATTCTAAGTTTAAAACAAGAGTACTTTTGCTATTTGTTAGTGTTTACCTAGGTTTAGGGCAAAACAGTTAACCACAAGTGCTGTCCACTGGTTTAAGAATGTTTCATTGGTTGACATCTTACTAACAAGTTAAATTAATTTTTTTTTACACATTATCAAAAACCCCAGGACACGTTGTTATGGTATGGATCAAGGAGCCATGCAGGTTTGCCACAGACAGGATGTCTTTTCCAGGGATCTCTCCCTGCCCACACACATATCCTACTTTCTCCCTGCTCCCTTCAGGCCTGAAGTAGGCAAGGGCTTTAACTACCTGCCACCACTCTGGTTTTTGGGCTTGACTGGGGGAGTCCAAAGAACCTTCCCTGTCCCCTTCTTAAATCAAGGGAGTGCCCTTATGTATGGCCAAATTTTAGCTGTGAAGAACCCAGGCAGAGTGAACAAGAAAACCTTTATTAAACAAATACTATAGGAAAATAGTTATAAAAGTGAGGCAGAATCAGTACAGGGCAAAACTCACAAAGAATGAAAATGGCCAGAAATTGAACAAATCTTCCCAATGCAACTACCTTCCTACTCTGTTTCAGTATCTGATCCAAGTAGGCCAGACTCACCCCACCATGGGGCAAGGGATCAACTCTGTCCAAGAGCAACTTCAATGATATTCAGCTTTCAGGGAGAGACCCCCTTCCTTTTCTGTACTGGGCCTCATATGGTCTATGTTAGAGCTTTGCCTCCTTGATAGTGATTGGTGTAGTGGTTAAGTGTGTGGACTCTGATCTGGGAGAATCAGGTTTGATTCTCCACTCCCCCACTTGCAGCTGCTAGATGACCCTGGGCAAGCCATAGTTCTGTCAGAGTTGTCCTTGAAAGGGCAGTTTCTGTCAGAGCTCTCTCAGCCGCACCTACCTCACAGGGTGTCTGCTGTGGGGAGGGGAAGAGAAAGGAGTTTGTAAGCCACTCTGAGACTCCAAATGAAGGGAGGGGTATAAATCCTATCTCCTCCTCTTCCTCCTCCTCCTCTCCAAACCCCCCCCCCCAGTCCAATCACCAGGCTTGAAGGCTGCATGGGATTTGTAGGCCTATTACCAGGGGTCATTTAATAGAAAAAGAGCTGCAGGAGCTCATTAGCATAACTTATTAGCATATGCCACACACCCTGACATCACTGGAAGTGTGCACCAGCCCCTCTGACAGGCAGAAGCACCTGGGATCCATTCTTTCCCCCCTCTCCCTTCCCTTTGCCTCCAAGTCGGGCGAAGGAAAAGGAGAGGGGGAGGATCTCAGGCGCTTCTGCCTGACAGAGGTGCAGGCATGCCCACATGCCCACAGCCAGCCTGGGTGAATTATAGAATCATAGACTCATAGAGTGGGAAGGGACCTCCAGGGTCATCTAGTCCAACCCCCTGCACAATGCAGGAAATTCACCAATACCCCCCAGGCTGCTGGAGGGATGTACATTTGGTTCATCTGAACCAAATGCACCCCCAAAAATGGCCCATTTGGGCCCCTTTCAGGCTGCTGTGGGCTGAATCAGATTCTCTGATCTGAATCGGCTTCCCGCAGTTCGGCCCAATTATATCCTATGGGCCATTGAAGTCAATGTCGAAAACATTGGGTATATTCTGGCGGCTGGAGGAGAAGGGGTTTGAGGGAGAGGCTCCAAAATTGCAGGGTAGCTGCTGGAGCCTCTCCCCAAGATACCCGCCATGTTTCAGGAACATTGAACCAGGGGGTCCAATTCTACGGGCCCCCAAACAGGTTGCCCCCATCCCCTCCATTGTTCTCTATGGTGGGGGGGAAAGTTACTTTTTCCCACCATAGAGAACAATGGAGGGGATGGGAGCAACCTGTTTGAACCGAGAATAGCGACGGTGGCCGTAACTTTTTAAAGAACCCCTCCTGAGAGCTGGGGGAGCCAGAATGGCCTCTCGCATGTGATGTCCAAGTGGCAATGCCGCGAACATCACATGCGGCAGGTGAAATTTGCCCCTATGTGTCCAAGGCCGCCTCCCCAGGGTTTCGCCCCGCCCCACCCCCCGTGCGGGCATCGCAGCTGCCACCGAGAACAGCGACGGCAGCCATAACTTTTTAAAGAGCCCCCCCCCCCGAGAGCTGAGGGAGCCAGAATGACCTCTCGTGCGAGAGGTGGAATTTGCCATCACACAAGAGGTGGAATTTGCCCCTACAAGTCCAAGGCCACCACCCTGGGGCTCAGGGAAGCAAGGGAACTTTTCACCCCGCCCCTCCCCCCCGCATGAGCGTCACAGCTGCCACCAAGAACAGCGACGGTGGCCATAACTTTTTAAAGAGCCCCTCCCAAGAGCTGGGGGAGCCAGAATGACCTCTCTTGTGTGATGTCCAAGCGGCAACGTGAGAGGTGGCATTTGCCCCTAAGAGTCCAAGGCCACCACCCCGGGGCTCAGGGAGGCAAGGGAATATTTAGTCCCACCCCTTCCCCCCGCAGGCATTGCAGCTGCCACTGAGAACAGCGACAGCAGCCATAACTTTTTTAAGAGCCCCTCCCGAGAGCTGGGGGAGCCAGAATGACCTCTCATGTGTGATGTCCGAGCAGCAACCCGAGAGGTGGAATTTGCCCCTATGAGTCCAAGGCCACCACCGGGGTCAGGGAGGAGGGAGAACGTTTTGCCCAGTCCCCCTCCCGCAGGTATTGCAGCTGCTGCTGAGAACAGCAGCGGCCATAATTTTTAAAGAGCCTTGAAGGAGAGCTGGGGGAGCCAGAATGACCTCTCGTGCGAGAGGTGGCATTTGCCCCTATGAGTCCAAGGCCACCACCCCAGGGCTCAGGGAGGTAGGGAGCGTTTTGCCCCCCTCGCGGTTGCCCAACTGATGGCTGGTGGGAGCAGGGGGCGAGGCTTATGTGCCCACCCCCTGGGCTCCTGACTTGCGGAGTGGTGCTCTGGTGCGCTCCGGCAGGGACCGAGGCCTGCCTATTACAAACTTTACACAAAACCTCAGGCCTTTGTGGAAGAGAGGCTTCCTTGAGGCCTACAGGCCACGCAGACTCAGCCATAGGCTGAGGATCATAACACAACTGCTTTATGACATACTGAAGAAAGTATAAGAGATGCTACAATGTACTAAACCAAAAAGTGACTAGATTTGGAACCCATTTCTTTTGCAGTAGCCGACAAACACAAGAAGTTCACTGAGCCCTTGGCAGCCAGGTAGGGTTGCGAGCTCTGGGTTGGGAAATTTCTGGATATTTGGGGGGTGGAGCTCGGAGAGGGTAGAGTTTAGAATAGGACAGGACCTCAGCAAGGTATAATGCCATAGACTTCACCCTCCAGAGCAGCCATTTTCTCCAGGGGAATTGATCTCTGTCATCTGGGGATAAGGTGCAATAGTGGGAGATATCTAGGCAGCACCTGGCGGTTGGCAGCCCTATAGCCAGCATGTATGGCTAATAGGCTGTATTCAGTTTTATAGGTCACAAGTTGTTCAGTTTTCCCATAAACAAAAAGATACATCTGGCAAGGCAAAAGGCCAAGGATAAAATTGAAATGTATGCAGGGGGAAAAAAGAAAGGGGGCCTGACGTTACCAGATTGGAAGCTTTGTTTTAAAGCGGCAGCCTTGAGCTGGATTAAAGAATGGGCAACTTTAGAAAATATGAGACTATTACAATTAGAGGGACACGATCTTAAAATGGGGTGGCATACATTTATGTGGTATCAAAAGGTTACAAGAACTAGCCATTTTTCAGAATACATAATTAGAGACACATTATAGGAAAATTCCACTATGGATATTCCCTGTTGACTTTTACGAATCCTATACTGTTTGATACGATTGTAGGTGGAAATATGTTGATCTATTTGATGGGAAAGGCAGGTTAATTTCAGATGCAGAAATGAATAAGAAAGGAATTAAATTGACCTGGTGGCAACAGATTACTCTTAAATCTAGATGGATGAAAGATAAAAATAATTACTTTTATCTTAATCCGACGGGGCTTGATCAGGTATGGATAGATAATAATGAAAAAGTTATTGGTAAAGTCTATAACTATTTATTGGAATACAATATGCAGGATGAATGGGTCAAACCCCAGATGATAAAATGGGCACAATATATAGGGCGGAATATTGATTTTGAAGAATGGGAGAAATGTTGGTCTAGAATTTTAAAACATATAAAAATAAGTAATTCCAAAGAAAATATACTCAAGATGTTATATACATGGCATATTTCACCGGAAAGATTGAATAAATTTAATAAGAACAGTTCTGTAAAGTGTTGGAACTGTAAGGTAAACAGTGGTAACTATTTTCATATTTGGTGGACATGTAAGAAAGCAAAAAAAAAAATGTGGAAAATAGTGAGAGGAGTGTTAGAAGAAATCCTGGAAATAGAGATACAATTTAAGCCAGATTTATTTTTATTAAATCTGTTACCGGAAGCTTTTAAAAAGAACAAAATATATTTAACTTTACATGTATTAGCCGCAGCCAGAACTTTATTTGCGAAGTACTGGAAAAACGAAAACATACCTACAAAGGATGAACTTTTATTTAAAATAATGGAAGTTGCAGAATTGGAAAAATTAACAGATACTATTCAAGGTAAAAGTGAAAAAGAATATGATAAAAATTGGTTTAAATTGTATGTATGGTTACAAAAATCTTAAGTAAGTGAACAGAGATGTATTATTTGGTGTGACCTCTGGAAGATTCACTGTTATTTTGATATACAAAATGTATGTAGAAGTATTTGGTTTATGGAAAATGAAAATAAATGTAAAAAAAAAAAGATAAATTTTTCCCTCACCAATTAAAATGGGTTGATTAATCTACCAATTAATCTGATTAAGCCTGCTGCCCTAGAGGAGTGTATTTTAAAAGTTTCATAGACTCACAGAAATGAACCCACAATGTACATCTTAATAAATCTTGATTAGCCTGAGTTGTGGCTGGCCCCAGCCAAAGGTCTTGTACTAATGGTCATCAACTAATATATCCAGTGACAGTAAAAGCTGAGACAACAAAACAGTCTTTTGCTATTCATGATCTGTAAGATACTGAGCTACAGTATTAGCCCATGTGTGAAGGCTTTCTATATTTTTCACCATGAAGATATGTGTAAGGTTTTTTATTATGATTGTCACATCATAACTGCATCCTAGTTCTCATGGTTCAAGCACTGACATTTAAGTGAGACTTTACAATGTGTTTTACACTGAGATAGGGCACATGTTGTTGTTGAACATTACACCACTGACATATGAGCAAGATATTTTTGTTCTGAAATAAGTGATTCAGTACGGCGAGAAGATAAAGTACTTAGATGCTGATACACTGATACCTTCCACCATACCAGACCCCTCAACAGCAGAATCTAAGAGGCTGAAAACACAACTCTGAAGTCATTCTCTAGAGGAGCATCATCCTTCCCTAATTATATCAGCACCCTTGAAAATACTCTTTAAATCATAGGGTTTTGGTGAACTGAAGTCAGTATCCAGTGGCAAGAAAACTGTGTGTCCATTTTTAAACAGTGCTTGTCACCACTAGTGAAACAAGCCTTCTTTTTTGAATAGAAGGAGAAAGACATGAAGCCTTCTGTGAAAATGTCTCAAATATATTGACCTATCACTGTTGCATAACTCCAGAAGTTTCAGTGGTGTCTAGCTGTCCAAAAGCCAGGTAACTATGGAAGAATAAATAACATGCCAAGACAATCACAGGTACAATAGGGAACCCAGAAAAAGCCATAGTATTGGTCCAATGGTAGTACTGTGGTGGGGTGTGAAGCAAAAATTGGCAAAGCAAGGATCAGAATGAGGGGATGTCCAATATGGGCTTTTATGTATGTGTGTTTATGTGTGTGTGTGCGTTCTACCAGCTGCCTCTTGACTTTGAATCTGTCAGTAGTGCTGAACTGTATGTTCTCACATCTGATCAAACAACCCAGTTCCAAGCTGTCAACTCACAGTATGAGGTCTGACAAGTGCTTTTTATGATAAATCCATTTAATAGCTTTGGGCTTTGTACCAATGTATCTTAAAGCTGCTATGCCCCTCCAGATTACTTCACTTGTTATTGCCATTTATTATGCCAGTATTGCCAATGAATTTTGAATCAAATTGGAAGGCTAGAGCAAAAGACTGAAGGTTGTAAAGGTAAAATTATTAAGACAATAGAATTCTCTAAGGAAAATGACCACATGCTCAGATAACTACCAAATACCAATTTTCACCTTCAAGGTTAATTTGTATTTTCTGTTCAGGTGAAATATCTGAATAATTTTGAAGAAATACTAATAATAAGAAGAGAAGAGCACTGGATTTATACCCTGCCCTTCACTACCCAAAGGTGTCTCAGAGCGGCTTACAAACTTCTTTCCCTCCCCCTCCCCACAACGGACACCCTGTGAGGTAGGTGGAGCTGAGAGAGCTCTGACAGAAACTGCTCTTTTTCAAGAACAGCTCTTATCAGAACTATGGCTTGCCCAAGGTCATCCAGCCAGGTGCAAGTGGAGTGGGGAATCAAACCCGGTTCTCCCAGATTAAAGTCCGCACACTTAACCACTACACCAAACTGGCTTAATATATCTGGAATATAAAAAGCTTAATATATCTGGAACACTGAGGAAGATCCATACTAATTCTCAGGAGTGGTTCTGTGTAACCCTAAACTAGATTGGCATTCACCAATCAAAAATGTCACATATGCCTTTTACTTTTTAAAATCTGCCTCCAGGCCTGGCTATGGTGTAGAGACAGCATTGTGACTAGGGTTGCCAGGTCCCGCAGCATCCCCAGTGGGGGACTTTGGGGGGGGTGTTTCTGTAGGGGGCAGGGATGTCACCGCCCCAAGCCCTGCCCCCAACAAAGACCACCCATGGTTACCCCCTCTCCCTCCCCTCCTGCAGATTTAAAGTACCTGCCGATCACCTGGAGAGTCCTTTAAATCTTGCAGGAGGAGAGGGAAGGAGCAGTCGCCCCACTGCCCAGGTCTGCCCCACTGCCCGGAAGCATCTAAAGGAAACTTTATTTTTATTTTTTAAAGCACCCATAGGTACACTTCTATTATTTTTCATATTATACACATACATACATAGAACATATAAACAAACAACCACTTACATACATAAGACATACAAAGAGATCAGTATATTTTCTTATTACTCTGTTACCATATTTAAAAATTTTCTTAAATCACTTTCTATAGGTTTGCTTAAGTTTCTGTATACTCTTATCTTTTTACCATAGTTTCTATTAAACTCAAAGAGTTTAATAATACCAAAAATTTCATTACCTTAAACTATGCATTTATATTATACCAGTCATACAGTTTTTTCCACGTCTTTTGAAATGTTGGGTCTGTTGTCCCTCTCATCAATGATGACAGTTTGTCGTTTTCAGTCATCTCCAACAGTTTATTCACATATTCTTGCTTCTTTGGTGCTTCCATTTGTTTCCAATATTTTGCATATAATATTCTTGCTGCCGTAGATAGATGTACTATCAAATATCTATCATCTTTATCAAAATCCTTTGGGAATATGTTTAGTAGTAATATTTCTGGCAAAAATGGTATTTTAGATCTCAGTATCTCTTGCATTATCTTGTGGATCCATCTCCAGTATCTCTTTGTTACATCGCAAAGCCACTACATATGATAAAATGTTCTGTCAGGAACCCCTGCCTACGCACGAAGAGGCCGTCCCGGGTCAGAACGAAAAGGGCGATACCACAACCTGGGGAACAGGGCGAGCGAGAGCCAACACCAGGACGACCTGGAAAAAGCCACCAGAGGAGGACGAGCAACGAGACGAGGAGACCGACAAGCAGGACCAACCGACGCCAGGAGACAGCAAGGGAAAGCCTTATGGCTTTAAGTGGGAGGGGTGGAATTTAAAAGGAATAAAGATGTCCAAACCCTCATCCGGTGAGGAAGAGGTTAGCATGAACGCAAAGACCTAATCAGCTGTGCTGAAACACTGATAGGGAGCTTTCATGCTGATAAAAGGGCGTCACTATCTTGAAGAGGGCTCTCTTCCAAGTGACTAGCCTGAGTTCTGAGGAGAGAGAATGGACAACTGTTTCCTGATTCCCCGCTTCCACTCTGAGCTCTAGTCTAGTAGTACCGACGAATGTGACATGTACCTATCTTATTTTTACATTTCCAACATTTATCTGAACAATTTTCATTCTGCTTAGCAAGTTTATCTGGTGTAATATACCATCTATAAAACATCTTATACATATTTTCTTTATATGATACTGCCTTAGTCAATCTAAAGGAAACTTTACATGTGTCTGGGCAGCAGGGGTGTGTGTGCCTGAATTCCAAGTGGCCATGCCACTTAGAATTCAGGCACACAAGGCTTGCCCCACTGCCCAGAAGCATTTAAAGGACCTTTAAATGCTTCTGGGCAGCAGGGGTTTGCGCACCTCTACTCCAAGTGGCCATGCTGCTTGGAATTCAGGTATGTGAGGCTTGACCCTGCTACCCAGAAACATTTAAAGTGGCAAATCCCTGCTTGGAGTTCAGGTGTGCGGTCGTGGTTGCCTCTCTCCCTCCCCTCCTGCAAGATTTAAAGGGCCCAATCAGCTGGAGGACCCTTTAAATCTCTCTGGAGAGAAGGGAGAGGGGTGGCTGCAGGTGGTTGGACTTGAGGGAGGTGCTTCCCCTACCTGCCAGCTGGGCGGCAGTGGGCTGAAGCCCTGAAAATCAGGGAAAACCCCACCCAGACTGGGGGTCTGGCAACCCTAATTGTGACAGAGCCAAACTAGACAGAGCCCTCATGACTGCTGCAAGGACACCACTGCCATTTAAAAGGCATTTAAAAATTCCATGAGAACCCAATCCTAACTGGGCTGTAGCATGGGATGCTGAGGTAATCTTGTTCCTCCGGGCCAATCCTGATTGGGCTGCAAACCCTCCCCCCTCCACAGCTGTTTTGGCACTTGAAAGGGGGGGGGACAAGAGCTCTGCATTACAGGTACAATCAGGATCAGGTCCTTGAAGCATTTTTAAATGAATTTAAAATGGCTGCAGCATCCTCATAGAGGCCACAAGGATACCATCATGTTTAGTTTGGCCCGCAGTCTCTGATCCCACACACCCTGGAAATGTGCCCACCCCTATAAATTTGTTTATTTATTAAAATATATCCCACCTTTCCTCATTGCTCAAGGGGGCTTACAATAATAATAATTAAAAACATTTTAAGTTTAAAAATAAAACAAAATAGCAAGTCCCAACCCTTCCCCTTTAAAAGGAGGGAAGGAAGGAGAAGGAGCAAGCCAGACCCACAGCTCTGCACCTACCTTGGCATGGCTTCAACAACACTCCTTGAGCCAGCTGAGACTCTCATTAGCCACAAGCTGCCCTTCCCAGGTCAGGTGAGGCTCTCATTGGCCATGAACTACCCTCCCTGGGCTGGGCTAGAGTCTGGCCATAAGCCACCCTCCCCATCGCCTGGGAAACCTGTTAAAAGAGGGGAGGGAGCCTGGGAATCCTTAAAATGCTGGTCCTTGATATTCCCAAATATTTCTGGAAATACACAAAATCCAGATACTGGTATTCCCAATAATCCTAAATACCATTGTGGATACCCGAGTGTACCTGAAAATACCAATAAGATATTTTGGAGGTATATATTTGGACAAGATATATCTGAGTGCACATCCACAGATACTATGTGGAACATATTTAGTGGTGTGTAGAATACTAATGTTAATAAAGTTATTCAATGTGACATCACTAGACCCTACCCCATGATGTCACCAGACCACACTTTGACATCAGACGCTACCTAATGCATCTCGGTGTTTAGGATGATAGGACCTGGCAATCCTAGTTCCTCATAGTATGCTCATTCCCCCCATCATAACATTTCTGGCTATAGGCCTCAGTGTATGTATTGGTTATTGCTCATAAAATTCTTGAAGGAGAGCTATGTGGTAGTTAGCTTCTTCCTGACACTACAATAAAATCAAATTTCCTACCTAGAAGACAAAAACGTCCCTGAGTGGAACTATGTAGGTTTTCGACATTAGCTTTCCATATACCTATTTTGTTAGGGTCACTCTACTATGGTAGAAGCATTGCAGGTGTATAAGCCCCATGGACTGGACTTTGTCTTTGATTGAGACCTAAGCACAATTTTCATTCTGTTTAAGTGCCTTTGGGCTTTATTTTTAAATAGTACATTATTGTTGAGGAAAACCAAGGCCTCTAGTCTATTCTTTTATTATTCTAAGAGAAAAAAGAAAGTGAATCATAAGCTGATGGCTATAGAATGTACCTGCTGAAGAATTACGATCACCATGTTTTCTTTCTTCCTTTAAGGACCAATCATAGTTTTTAGTTGAAGTGGAGACTGAACCAATGCCCTGTAAGCTGTCACTGGTGCCTCCCTCCTTTCTCTGGAGCAGTTTTTCCCTCCCTTATGCCTCTAATAATAGGCAGAGGGGGTAAACTTGTCAATACACAGATTCTGTGGCTCTTTAAAGAATAAGAAAAGCAGACAGTTCTCCAAAAGCAGGTTGGGAATAAGGAATATTATTAGCTTTGGGATTTTTAGAGATGCAACTGCCAAAGAAAGGGGAAAGCTGCGCTTACCACACAGCAAGAAAGAACTGATAACTCCCATTTTGAGATATTCTGTAGGCATAGTTCACTTTATAGTTCACTTTTTAACAGGTAGAGTTTCACAGTGTTTGGTATTGTAGTAATTGCTTCCTCTGCATGCAAAAGAATGTCTCTGGAGCACCCCATTGAATTACTTTCAAAATGTGAAGAAAGCTAGATCAGATTGAGTGTATTGAGGAGCAGACTTCTTGACTCATACCGCAACTTCCAAAGCTAAAATCAACTGAACACTTTCCTCTTTTTCATTATACTTGAGGATGTTTTAATATAGTTGTCACTATAAAAATAGGATGAGGACAACAGAATTTAAGAATTTATGAGTTCCAAAGAGTTGTCAATTGACTCAATACTTCAGTGGTTGTTAGAAAAGGAGATGCCCATTGAATAATGCTAGGGTTTCCATAATGCTAGAGATTCCATGTAAGCTTTGGTTATGTATGCTACTGTGATCTATATATCTAATTCTCAACAGTCCCCTCTGCCTGTGGATACTTATTTCTGCAAACAGAGAGCACACTCTCCCCCAACAGGTTTTTCTGCAGACACAGGGGACTCCATTGGCTTGTAGAAAAATCCAAAAAGTAAAAAACAAAAACAAAAAAAACTGGGAAGGGTTGAATCTCCCCCATACCTTTTGAATTTGCCACCACAGGGATCTACTCCAGGCCCCTGCTACATCAACAGTGAGAGACAGACTGGCTGATAGACAGAGACAGAGAGAGAGAGAAAATGTTTGTGTGTGGGGGGAAAGCAACAGCTGAACTGGAGCTTGAGGAGGATTCCTCCTGCAGTATGGATGGCTAAATAGGAGGAGAATGTTTTAAAAGGACATCTGAACTTCTCACCCCTTCCTCTTTTGCTGTGGGCTCCACTGAACACTTAAAACATTTTCAGGTGGGGGGCTTCTAACTGCTTCTCCCCCTCCACCAGCTTGAGAAAGACTGACTGGCTGAGAATGAGAGAATGAGAGACAGAGAGAGACAGACAGAGAGACAGAGAGAGAGAAAGAGAGAGAGAGATAATAGGTGTGGGAACAGGGGAGGAAGCAACAGCAGAACTGGAGCTGGGATTGGGGAGGATTCTTCACTGCCACTTGCCCATCTCCAATGTTGTTTTTCCTGCAGTATGAATGGGTAAATAGCAGGGGGAAGTTTTAAAAGGCAATCTGAGCCTGCAACTGCAAAGCCTTGCAAACAGTAGAGAAGGATTGTTCTCACCCCAATCTCTGTAGCTGCGGGATCCACTGTCCTTTGGCTTCTAACTGCTTCTCCCCACCCCCATCAGCTTGGGCATTGCTTCTTCCCACTGCTTCTCTCTTTTGACTGACTAGAAGCCAGAGGGAAGTTATAAAATGACAGCTGAAGCATCATTAATGAATAGGTGGGCACATTTACTGAGAGGTAGGGGGCAGGTGAAGAGGAGGTGGGATTTCCTCCACCAGTGTCAGTTTGTACTTTTGAAAACATTCCTTAGCAACCCTGACAGACAAAGAAACTGCCAAAAACATTTGTGGTGCTGTGGGTGAATGTGGCCTCATCTCAGGCTGAAGAAGACTGGAGCCTTGCAACCACACAATTCTTCACAGCAAGGTGAGAGACTGAACAAGCAAAGGTGCCTCAGGTTAATCCACTGATAAACCAATGGCCATTTAAGCAACTGCTTTTTGGCAAAGGCACTCAGAAGGAGAGTGATACAGGACACCTGTAGCACCTCAAGATCGGCAGTACCTAGTAAGGCAATTTTTGAAATCTCACCTCACATAAATAAAGTGATTGTAATTCCCAGGCAAACTCCTCTTTGAAGCCAACTGGCTGACTATGTGCAAGGGAACTGAGCTAGGCTAGATGGCTCTCTTTCCAGTGTTCAATAAAGAAAAAGGGGAAAACAAAGGGGAAAAGGGGAAAGTGGGCTCCAACTGTCACTCCCTTCCCTTCCCAGAAGGCTGTCACAGAGCTGCCTTCTCCCTTAAGAGGACACTGCTCAGAACAAAGGACAGAATCTCTGCCTTTTTTGTCAAAAGCAACAATTCCTCATCAGTACCATACAGAACAATATGATGCCTCACAAAAGAGGATGCCCTGTCAAAATGAGAAAATCCAAAAATCTAAAGAATCAGTTACTGCAAGAAAGCCATTCAAACAGTAACCAACTCTACTATGGAAAAGACATTAATAATATGCAACATTTTGTTGCTGGTCCCCACTTGTATTATTATATTATGAACAGGAGGATTCGGTTCCACAAGGCCACCAGTCTTTATGAAGATGTTGTCCCCACTATGATTTAAAAAATTGTGAATTGTTCTCCTCAGAGTTATCTCCAAGAAATGTACTGACACCCTGTTTACTGAGGATCTCAATTTCCAGCCCTCTGAAGTGGTTGATCAGATAAAACTGATTATTGCTGTCTCAGAACAGTGATTCTCAATAACTCAGCACCATGAAAAAATCCCTTCTATTTAACCTAAATGGAATTTATGAAGTTTGTGCAGCTGCTGGTGTACTGACTGAGGCACTTCCTCATTATTAGAAGTGCACTTTTATAATCTTGCCTCATCTTGGCTCTCTATTTAAAAAACGAAAATCAATATTCATGGCACAGAAGTTTTTTCTCCTCGACTCTGCTTTAAATCTCTCAGAAATGTATGCTCTGGTTTCCCATCATCTCCAGTATATATCAGAAAGGTAATGGACAAGGTTTAGCTTAGATTTAGTACCCATTTATTTCAGTGAGAAATGCCATAATTACCCAAAAGGAAGACAACCTTGAATGTAAAGCAATACCTTTAAAAATGGTATAACACACACACTCTCAAATTATGATTGTACAAAACTGTATATTGAATATGAATTTAAGGCAACCCTCTCCTTTTCCTGCCAGCACTCCTGGGGGCAAAAAAAAAAAACCCTTGTCTTCCTCTTAGGAAAATGTAGTATTTAAAGGTAATTTGATTTGCCCACTGAAGTAAATGGAACTTTAAAACATTAACTTGTTGACTTATCTTTAATCTCTCTCTCTCTCTCTCTCTCTCTCTCTCTCTCTCTCTCTCTCACACACACACACACACACACACACACACACACACACAAAAAACACAAACCTTTATTGGCATTGAGAGCACAAAACATTATGGGAGCACAGCAAAATACCAAGATACATCAGTTGCTTAAACTTTGGCTATTCAAACCCCATCTTCTGAGTGCATAATGTAAAAATCTTGCAACAGCCTCCATTGTTTCACAATTAGAGTTGAACAGAAGAAAGTGAATAACTGAGTCATCAGAATGCCAGCTCTTACCATCTAAAAGTGGAGTAAACAAACGAGATCGAATGTCCCTATAAAACAGACAATAAAGTGTGGTCTGTGTAGTGGATTCTATATCTTTTAGAGAACAAGGATAAAGTCTGTCTGCATATGGTATCTGGCGGTACCTCCCTAAAAGCACGTCCGATGGCAGAACACTAAAGCGTGCAAGCGTGTATGCTCTGCGATGGTGTGGGGCTGTTAAACATAACAGATATTTCACAAAAAAGCCTGTGTAAGAGGTCCCCAACGTCCTTGGGGAGCATCTGTTAGCAGCGCGTTCCCTAAGTTCTTGCCTTTTGATGTCGAGAAATCTTTGTTTAATGATAGCATAGGCTTGTTTATCTGAAAAGGGGGCTAAATAATCTGGGGATATTCTCATTGTACAGAGTTTCTCCTCTACATATCTAAGCCATGGAGAAAGATGGGACTCAGTTAACATATGAGTAATAATACTTTTAGCTTTAGCATGGAAGTGAAGTTGTTATCAGCCATGATCTGGTTGATAGAAGCCTTTGATTGGTTTCTAAGCATAGAGCTGCATAAGGAACACATGAGGTAAATCCAAGAATTTTCTGTAAAAATCTGGACTGTATTCTTTCCAAGTCCCTTTTAAGGCTTCAGTCCAGATTGGTATTCTGTAGAATAACTGAGCAGCTAATGTGGCATTAAAAACTTTAAGGGCCGCCGGCACATACTGTTTGCCCCTGGTATAATGGAAATGTAGAATGGCCACAGTGTTGTTGTTTGCTGCCTCAGTTTAATTAATTTACTTCACTTATGCCTCTCCAAATGTCATTTTTCTCTTCTCTATTTTGTCCTCACAACAATCCTGTGCAGTAGATTAGGCTGAGAGTGAGTGACTGACCCAGGGTCACCCAGAAGGCTTCCATACAGAATGGGGATTCAAACTAGCATTGTCAACCTTTATGTGGAGGCTGGGATCTATTGGAATTACAGCTAATCTTCAGGCTACAGACATAAGTTCTCCTGGGGGACAAATGGCTGCTTTGGAGTATGAACTCTATGGCATTATGCCCCCTGAGGTCCCTCCCCCTCCCAGGATTGCCAAGCCTTCTGCTTTAGTGGGAAGCCTTCGTCTGATTGTTGCTGTTGCCTGCTGCTGCTTGGAGTAGTGGTGGGAGAAAAACAAAAATGGTGCCGGCCACTGTGCTGGTACATCACTTATGGGTACAACCTAGAATTGACAATGGGTAGCTCTAGTAGTCACTGGGAACTCTATGGTACCCTAGAGTTTTTGGTGATTCCTAGAGCTACACATTGACATGATATCCCACCCCCATGTCCTTGCCCCAACCCTTTCACTAATTGCCAGGCTCAGCCTTCCAGAACTGAGTCTGATATTCTAACTACTAGACCATGCTGGGCTTCACAATATAGTGTAATGGGAACCATTGTGAAAATTATTCCAACACAGTTAAGTATATATGTTCCCCCTTTTGGCCTGCAGGCACATAGGAAGCACAAGTAACTACTGGAAGGGGCAGCCTCTGATCATATAGGCACATCCTATATGATCGCCTTCTTCAACTGGGCACAAGATGTGTCTCAGAAGTCACTTATATTGATGCAAGAGGATGCCTGATAGAGATGTAGGAGGTGCACACAAAAACTCACATTCTCCCTGATGGATCCTTATGCTGTTGCCATACATTAATTTGTGGGCACAGGGCAGGGGAAGGCAACACAAGTGACCACCCTGTCGTGTACTGTATCATACCCACAGTGCTTACAGGTACTTGCAATAGGAAAGAAAGGAAAACATGGTTTGGGGGAGGGAATCCCTCCTGTTTTAAAAAATCACACATACACACACACACACACACACACACACACACTGGCAAACTGGAAGTTTTTACTTTGCTGCAGTGCCTGCTGTAATACTAATTAAAGAGAAAGACATAGATGAACGGCACTTATCTTTGGTAGACAAGATAATAGTCATTGTGGAATTTGTCTCTTAATACATTATTGAGATAATTGCTGAAGTAATATCTCAGGAGCAGCATAATGGGAAATTCAGACTTCAGAATATGAGAGATCTTGCAAAAATACTTATATTCCAGTTATGATAGGCCTTTTTACTCCTCCAGACAATGCATCCTTTCAAAAATGTTATATGAAAGAACGAATGAACACCCACTATAAAAAGTAAGCTATGTTTGGTCAATGAGCTATTCTGTGCTGTAGTTAGTCATGAAATTGCTATCTAGAAATGATATAAAATTTCTTAATAAGTGAACCATTATTATCAGGAAAGCAATAATATTTCATATGTCTGGCATGTTCCTAGGTATATGGAAACTTGCAGTCCGTTAAAGATTCCTCCTGCTCAACTCCAATTTCTTTCAAAAAGTGTTTGGGTTAGAAAGGTATAGAACGTATTGTGTTCCTCTGGCATGTGTGCTTGCATTTGGCTATGAATGAGTGACTGAAAAAATGGAGAGATAAAGACGGATAAATGTTAAAAAAAAAAAAAAGCTGTACCCAAGATTGCTAAACTTCCAGTGACACAGTTTTTTCTAACCATGGAAATACCTTTTACAAGGTATTTTAGAATCTGTAGAATCCAGTAGAATCATACCATAGGTGTTGCGTATGAAATGCATTGACGTATCTCATTCCTTTTAATAATATGAAATGTCAGTGGTTAGGCATATATGACTTTCCCTGCACTGCAAAGAGTACTGTAAGGATCCCAAAACATAGGGGAATTTCAGACAGCCGATATGTTCCATTTCAGGAACCGCACACTAACGGTTTCTGTACTGACATTTCAGACAGTACTGTTTTAGTTACGGTTCCCTAACGGAATATATTGACCCTTTCAGACACAAATGCTCCTGTCCCATTAGGGAAGTGTTCCTGAGCTGTTTTACCTGCAAACTGCTTCCAAGCGGTCTTCAATTTTCTATACCGTTCCTGAAGCGCTACAGGGTGCTGTGTAAAATGCTCCTGTAGCGCTTCCTCTGATTGCGAGGTTTTCCCACCCTTTTTTGCCCACATGGTGGATCTTTGTCTTTTTTAAACATTCTTTTAAGAGTGCTATAGCGCTATAACACAACACCAAAACAGCACAATAGCAACCCCATTAGACTACCTAGACCACTGAAATATATGAGATCACTACATCTGTGGAGAACAGGGATTTCAATACAGTACAATGCCATGGAGTCCTCCCTTCCACAGCATTCGCTATATGCCTGGGAATACAGTACAATGCCATGGAGTCCTCCCTCCACAGCATTCACTATATGCCTGGAAACTGATATCTGTAGGCAGGAGATAAGCTGTAACTCTGCAATGCTCCCTCTAAGCTGTGGAGTCCTGTGAGCAAAAATTCCACTTTGTGAGCTACTGGCATTAGAATTCTGAGCAAGTTATTTGGCTACTGCATAAATTAGTTTGCTCTGGAGCCATTCTTCCTGAGCTAAGACAAAAATATGTGAGCCGGAGGCTAAAAAACTGTGAGCCAGTTTAGAGAGAACACTGGCTGAAAGTACAGGGGATCCCCAGGTCCTGGCAGGAGGCATGGTATCCCAAAATGCTGGCCATCAAAAGGAGGGTGCTGTTTGCAAGCCGGAAAGGAGCTAGTGTTAAAAAAAATGCTCTCAAACTGTGCATTCTTGAGCTTTCACTTCCTATTTTTAAATCCCCCAATCTCATGTATCTCAATGGAGATACTCCAGGTGTGCTCCATAATTGTGTAAATAGTTAAATAAACTCTTTTATTTGGACTACTAATCTGTGTTGCGTTCTGACCACATAGTCTCCCCCGCTCTGCACAATAACAAAGGGAGGGGGTAGTCCAAGGAAGCAAGGAAAGGCCAGACCCTAGGACTGCCAACTTTCCAGGGATCCCCCAAAGATTGGGGATGCCATCTCCAAATAGGGAGATTCGGCCAGAGAGGTCTCACTGTCCCCCTAAAAAGGCAGTGGCAATTCAGGGAGTGGTGGCAGTGAACATAAGGAGTGAGATATGCCCACGGGAGTTGAAGAGTGAGGGGAAAATAAAGGTACGTTGATGATTGGATGGGAAGGAGATAGGGTTCCCAACTCCAGGTGGGAAATTCCTGGAGATTCCAGATAATTAGAGTATGGAACCTGGAGAGGGTGAGGTTGGAGGAGGGGTGGGACCTCAGACAGGTACAATGCCATAGACTCCACCCTCCAGTGAGAGCCAGTTTGGTGTAGTGGTTAAGTTTGCGGACTCTAATCTGGGAGAACCAGGTTTGATTCCCCACTCCTCCACTTGCAGCTGCTGGATAACTTTGGGCAAGCCATAGTTCTGTCAGAGCTGTCCTTGAATGAGCAGTTTCTGTCAGAGCTCTCTCAGCCCCACCTACCTCACAGAGTGTCTGTTGTGGGGAGGGGAAGGGAAAGGATTTTGTAAGCCGCTCTGAGACTCCTTTGGGTAGTGAAGGGCAGTGTATAAATCCAATCTCTTCTTCTTCTTCGTCTCCCAACCAGCCATTCCCTCCTGGAAAACCACTGTTGCCAATCTCCAGGTGAGGGGTAGAGATCACTCAGAATTACAACTGATCTCCAGGAGGGAGGGCAGAAGTCAGCTCCAGTCAGAGGGGCAGATAATGGTAGGTTGAGGGTTAGCTGGGAAGAGGATGGGGTTGCCAACTCCAGACTGGGAAATTCCTGGGGATTTCAGGGGTGGAGCCTGGAGAGGGTGGGATTTGAGGAGGTTGCAACAGCAAATTGATGGTGAGTGCCCAAGGCCTTGGTACTCTCCCAGAGCCTCTTTCTAGAGCTTTTTGTATTTATTTTCACAACGAGCCTTATTCCTAGTCAATAATATAGAGGGTTTTTTAAAAAAAAAATGCTTAAGATCTTTTAATTATCAATACATTATTTCTCCTCTTGCTCTCAGTTTCTTCTTATTTGAGACCAAAATGGTTACAGATATTCTGATATAATGTTTCACAGATGTTAACAACAAAATTTGAATTTGATGCATTATACAGGCTTGTCAAGTGCAAACTAGTGTTTGAGTATTCAACCTATTCAACCAATCTCAACATGGCCTGTTAATCCTAGTACACAAGCAGACATTTAAAATATGTTGATAATTTAAATATGGATGAAATAATAGACCTGTCTGCTTTCATAAGTTTATACAAGGAATGGTATACAAGTAAAATGTAGACTTAACTTTATAATTTCCTATCAAACCTTTTTGTTAAAATAAAGTTATAAGGGAGTGTGTTAAGATCAGAACTGTTTGAAGAATAGCAACCCTTTTAGTAGGCTGGAGGATTAAAGGTCTGTCATAGAATCAATGCCACAGACTTCAACAAAGAAAACAAAAACTGGGGAAAGAGTAAGGGACTCTATACAATAAGATAAGAAAGGTATGTATGTATAATAAGATTGTGATGATAGCTGATAACCCTAACCCACACATAATGCTATGGTGACAAACCCCTGCATGGGGAAAAAGTAGCTGTTTCCTGGATCATATTACGAGCAGCTAAAGTTCAAAGTAGGTCATTTAAGCCCAAATGGCAGTCATTACTAAACATATTAGATACGCATCAATATAAAATAATGACAGTGTGTGTGGGGAATAACATTTCCTTAATGGTTCCCAAAATGATAGTGTGC
The DNA here is from genome assembly GCF_001447785.1 of Gekko japonicus. Classification (NCBI taxonomy): domain Eukaryota; kingdom Metazoa; phylum Chordata; class Lepidosauria; order Squamata; family Gekkonidae; genus Gekko; species Gekko japonicus. The sequence goes on from NW_015164701.1 coordinate 488,722, forward strand.
TATATCTGGTTTTAGTTTGGTTTGTGCTTATTGTTTTGTATCATTGTTTCTTTATAGTTTTAGCATGACTCATCCTCAAGGATACCCCCCCGCTTCCGATGGATGGCTGCACGCTGAGCAGTCGCACCTCCCGGAACTCCCAGGGGTGAAACTTGGCGCAGGCGGAAAGGAGGGGGTGATGTATCGCACTCCCTCCAGGAGACTGGCGAAATCCTCCTGGCCAAGGGACTTCTGAGCGGTTGCCTCTTCCCCAGCACGATGCTGGGGAATAGAGGTGCTTCTCCGTCCCCATGGTCCCTCCGTCTGTGTCCGTTTGGAATTAGTGAAGCTGGCTGGGACAAGCGCAGAAGATCGAGCGGTGGAAAATGAAAGTAAAAGAGGTCGGATGGCCGATAATGAATGTGAGTCAGATGGAAGCGATTTGATAAACTAAAAAGAAAGCTCCCCCCAAACCCCACGGACTAGAGGGCAAAGTGAGCAGGGGAGGGGCCCCTCCCAGGCGCACAAACTCTAAGCAAGATCGGGGGGAAAGCAGAAGCAAAGTGGTTAAAAAGCTGCTGGAAAGACTTACCAAGGCATGCATGAGCGGTGGAGGGCAAATTCAGAGACTTTTAAAAGTTGGGCGAAAGTAAACAATCAAAAAAGATGGTGGGGAAGAGGACGGAGAAGGAGAAGCTTTTAAAAATGAAAGGAGCTGAGAGTCCAAGACCGGAAGGCACCACCGAGTTGGATAAAACGATGGCAGAGTCCCTGCCCCCCCTGCTGGAGCAGATGACTAATCTTCAAGAGCAGCTGTCAAAAATGAATCAATGCATATCTACCCAGCAGACACAAATCAACGATACACTTAAAATCCTGGACCAAATAACAGAGAAAGTGAAAGAGGTTGACGCCACCACACAAAAGGTGAAGAAAAAGGTGTATAAATTGGAAAAGAAGCAAAACTCAACAGAAGAACAGCTTTTACAAATACAAATGGAAAAAAGCAAATCTGGTTCTTCGCTTCCAGGATGTCCCAGAGAGCAAAGGAGAGACTCTGAAGCATATGATGAGCGAAGCATTGGCCCCAGTGACAGATTTAAAGGCGGACTATCTTATGAGCGAAATGGATGTGGTCTACAGGTCCTATTTTGTTGTTCAGTCACACAGTCGAGTCCGACTCTTCGCGACCCCATGGACCAGCTCCCGCCAGACCCTCCTGTCTTCCGCCGTCCTCTGAAGTTGGCTCAATTTCATGTTCGTTGCATCGATGATACTGTCTAACCATCTCTATTCCGTATACATAAAGGTCCTATTCCATATACATAAAGAAAAATAATCTGCCTGGATAAATTGTGGTGAGATTCTCGAAGAGGCACATAAGGGATTGTATCCTGAAAGTGACGGCGGGGACACCTTTGAGAATTGAGGACAAGACTATTCGGATTTTAAAAGATATTCCATTTGAAATAAGACAACGGAGAAAGAAGTATAAAGATTTAATCCTTTTTCTTCAAACCAACACAATTGGCTATAGGTGGTTATACCCAGAGGGTGTGACCTTTAAACTCCAGGAAAAGAAAGAAAAGATTGACTCTGTGGCAAAAGCACGAGACTTTTTGAGAGCACAGCGGGGTGAGCCAGAGGAGGTGGATAAAGAAGAAAAGGACAGTAAGTCCAGTGGCGAGCTGGACTCGGGGTCCTCTGGAGAGGACTCTGTGTCGGACAAAGATGTAGCGGCTCCTAAAAGTCCTTACAAACTGCGGAAGAGACAAGACAAGGAGAAATGAAGGTTGAAAGACTCTGAATGGAACGCTGATAAATAAGATATTTTAACATGGAGATGCTGAGGGAATCTTTCCTAACAGTTAAACTTAAGATTTAAAAGTTATAAAAGCATGACTGACTAAGTTCATAGAAGGTAGCGTTTAAAGGGATGGTATAGTATATAAGCTATTTTGAAGATCTCCTCTCTTGGGTTTTTAGTCAGTAGTGGTTATCTTTACTTTCTCCCTAAATGTAGTACCCCTCCCTTTTTTCATTGTAGTTTGTAGTCTATATATAAAATGCAATTTAAAAAATCCCCTCCGGAGGGCCAAAAAAAAAAGGATACCGCCCGTGCGTACTCGAAATGTTTCTGTTAGAGATTCACAAATCAACTGGAAGTGGGGGTACCCCTATGACTGGCAAGGAAAAAAGCATATCATGAGCCTGGTGATGGTGTGAATGAGACATTAATAGTTTGCACAGCATGGTCCTGATCTCTACTGAAGCCCCTCCAAGCTTCAGAATCTGTAGAAGCTTGAGCGAGATTCTGTATTCTAGCCAATGAGTGCTGCTGCTGCTGTGCTGATGTTTATCAAAGATCTTTTTTGTTATTGTGTTTTGCTACAGACCTCCTATTCCTCCATTGACATCCACTCAGCTGTAAACAACATCAAGCTGTATCAGAGCCCAGTTAGGATGCAGAGGGATTAGGCAACAAAGCTCTGGTCAATGGCTGGAAACAATAGTGGAAAACGAATACAATGAATAATGGTTGAATAAAATGAAAGTGACATTTTTTTCTGTTTCTTTAGGTAGTAAATTCTTACTCAACTCAGTATACAAGATTGTAGCATGACTTATCATTCCTGCATTAATTTTCCATAAATATTCAGAGATGAGAGCAACTATGCAGTACTCACCACTAGGTGCGTACCACATAATATGTATACATGTGAGTAACTTGAGAAAAGACCTGGTTTAGATAGAATAACAACAAACCAGCAATTTTACAGCAAGCCATGGCTCTTTTTTTGTTACACCTGAACCAGAAATAATGCAAAGGTTAGCTCTACATTCTTCTTGTGCTTAGATTGTATATCTGATCCAAAAATAAACTTACTCCCCTTCCCTCTTCTCTTCTCCCTAACCACACTGTTGCACTGCTAGATTATGAGGGTACTGACAGACAAACCATGAATATGTGGAAAAGAAAATCTCATCTTTTCCTGCCTCCCCCCTCTTTTCCCAGTGCCAGAATGCACCTTGGGAAACATTATCCATTTAGATATCAGGCATCCTGTGGCCTCCAGGGTGCACCATGATATAACACATCAGATGTTGCTAAAACAGTGTTGAACACATGAAGCTGCCTTATACTGAATCAGACCCTTGGTCCATCAAAGTCAGTATTGTCTACTCAGACTGGCAGTGGCTCTCCAGGGTCTCATCAGAGGGAGGAGTTTCGCATTACCTCCTCCCTGATCCTTTTAACTGGAGATGCCAGAGATTGAACCTGGGACCTTCTGCAGGCCAAGCAGATGCTCTGCCAGTGAGCCACAGTGCCTCCAGCATTCATTAAAGAGTGGCAGATAGGGAGGTAGGAGAAGTCGTACTTTGCCAAAGAGGGCATGACATGAAGTGCTGTCTGGCTGCAACCACATAGCTGAGCATCTTCATCAACAATAAGAGAGGTAGATGGTAATGAGAGGTAGGGTTGTTAACCTCCAGGTGGCACCCAGAGATATCCCACTATTACAACTGATCTCTAGACGGCCAAGATCAGTTCCCTGGGAGAAAATGGCTGCTTTGGAGAGTGGACTCCATGGCATTATATCCTGCTGAGGTCCCTCCCCTCCCCAAACCCCATCCTCTCTCCAGGCTGTACCCGCAAAATCTCCACGTATTTCCCAACCTAGAGCTAGCAAACCTAATGATAGGGCAACTGGGGTTTGTTGGGTGCCTCACAGGTAGGACATGCCTAAATAGCCAGGCCTTCTCCAGTTCAAGCCATCTCTAATGAATAATGTAGCCAAACAAATTTAGCATGACAATGCAAGAAATCAGAAGACTGCAAACGCATCTGTAAAATTAAGGGGAAAATACTGCTGTTATGATATGAATAAAAAGAAGAGAGCAGATTATACAGTAATCTTGGGATAAACTAGGACTTGTAGGAATTGATAGTGATCCAATAGCATTCTGGCATTTAGTGACCCTGTTCTATTGTCAGAAAAATGAGAAACAGACTTTCATCAAGCCTTTAACTCCAGAGCTGATGTAGTTCAGCTTGCATTTTCAATTTGATTTTTTGACCTTGAAGCTATGAACTCATGCTATCCATTAAAAAGTGAAATGATTAATTCAAGATCTGCATCACAACAAAGCTCTAGAGGAGGATATGATCTCTCCCCTCCTCCTGACTCCTTAATCTTCCTGTTCAGTCTTTATTGGTGGACATGCATTTTGGTAAAGCTGTACAGTTATGCCACAATATTATGGAATAACTCTAGTAGCTGGAAGCAAGTGTTACTATCATGTAAATCAGGCACTTAATTGAATCTTTCAATGATCATTTATTTATTTATATTTTATACCGCCTTCCCTAGGAAGCTCAAAGCAGTTTTCTAAAAGCACAGCTAAGACTTACCTGAGCTGTCTTTTGCAGATCAGGAGGGGGACAAGGCAGGAAGGAAGGCAGTCAGGCAGCCTCATGCTGCCTGTAGGCTCTGGAAGGGGCAGGATTGGCTGCAGTGACACCAGCCAGCTACGTCAGCTGAACTGGCCCATACAGATGGGGCCGGGACACCCATGCAGCTACTTACGTGGCTCGCTGTGGTTGGCTCACCCTTTGTTTTCTTCCACATCAGCTTACTGGTGGAAATCCTTGAGGATCTTTTTTGTGAGCATGTGCTCTTCAGGGAGGCTGATGAGTTCCTTCATTTTTTTTTCTGGTGAGAAGTTCAAGGGCCATCAGCTATTTGGCAGCCACATCAACTGTTTGGCGGCAGGGCTGTGGGCCTTCAATGCAGGCGGAGCTTAGATTTCTTTGGTGGTCTCATGGCTGTTTTTCAGCTTGTTGCAGACCCTTAAAGAAGGGTGGGATAGGTGTGTGGTTATTGGGCAGCAGGTGGATGCCCCAATGCTGGATCCATCCCCATGCTGTGCCAGTGCGCCTTCAGCTGTATTCAATAAAAAAACCCTGCAGCCATATTTTCACCAAAATGTTGTGTCTCTGTGTGTTCTTTCCTTCCACTGCTTCACCCCTCATCCTCCTTGAGACCCACAAACAACAAGAAGTTTGCTTGAACTTATCTCTAAACTGTACACACATTTCCTCCTTGCTAAAGCGGAAGACTGGGTTGATTTAAATAGTATTATCTTTAAAGAATGAAATTCAGGACAGAGTGATCCATGGCAGTTCAAAGTATTGTGCATTATTATTTCATTAATATGCCAAATGCCTAAGAAATACAGTTATGTAGCATTTGTGGGTTTAATACTGGTACTCTACAAGGTAAATCATGACAATTTATGGGTGAGGTTGTGGAGTTCTGACTTCATTCTAATCCAAAAGCTTCATAAATAAATGTATAAGGGTTGGAATGGGAGTGGATGGGCATCCTTCTGGGTCACTTAGAACCTTTATAGCTGTGATGCAGGGACACCATTTGGTCTTCTTTCTAGTCAGTCTAGACTAATGATTTAATTCCACAATTTATTTTCAGCAAACATAAAGTGTATATGTTAGCTTATACTGTTTGCATGTCCCAATTGGTTTCACTTATCTTTTAAGGGTGCTTGCTACAAAGAACAATTACGTGTCAATCATTCTAAGACAAATGTGGGGCAAAATGTGGATGCGCCAAGTGACACAAACAAAGTGACAAAGCCATCACTGTTTGGCAGCATGGACAAATGTATAGCTTCAAATGTCAAAAAACAGGTCCTTAATATAGCCACCTATCTCTAGGTTTTGTTCAAATCCTCACATACAGTTCTAAAGCATTGCTAGAATCAAGGAGGTTTATTTGATCTTCCCACCACTTTAAATATATACTGAAACAACATTAATATTTGGAAGTGTGCATTCCTTGGACAGCAAAGTTGACAAACAAGCAAACATAAGACCAGACATATCATTGGGAGATAAAACTGTGACTGACTTATTTCGGCCATGTCATGAGGAAGAAATCATTAGAAAAATCAATTATGCTTGGATTGGTTAGTGGCAAAAGGAAACTGGGCCACAAAAGAACATGGTGGTTAGACACCATAAAAGTTGATACCAGCCTGAGCATGGAATGACTCAAAGAAATAGTACAAGACTGGAAAATGTGGAGAGAGCTGGCCCATAGAATTGCCAAGAGTCAGATACAACTGAATGGTTGACAACAACAACAAGAAGAATAAGTCCAAATGGAAATTCCACAAAATAATTTTAAAGAGCTCTTTTAGCTGCATCCTGGAGATGGATAAAGAAAAGAGATCTATTTCCTTTGTTTGTTTATATTATTGTCAGCCATTTCATTTTTTCATTTTTTTTGTTGCAGGTTATGTAATTCAGTTATATGTATGTAAAGCTTTTGACAGGGTTCCCCATGATGTTATGATGAGTAAACTAGAGGACTGTGGACTGGACTCTAGGGTAGTTAGGTAGATAGGAAACTGGTTGGAGAACTGCACTCAAAGATTATTTGTCAATGGCATTTCATCTGAATTGAGGAGGTGTCCAGTGGAGTACCACAGGGCTCAGTTTTGGGCCCAGTACTTGTCAATATTTTTATAAATGATCTGGATGAGAGTGTAGAGGGGCTACTCATTAAATTTGCAGATGACACCAAATTGGGAGCAGCAGCAAACACACCAGAAGACAGAGATAGAATTCAATAAGATCTGAACACCCTGGAAAAGTGGGCAGATGTGAACAAGATGCAATTTAACTAAGATAAGTGTCGAGTTCTACATCTGGGTAAAAAAAAGAGAGTAACATGCATACTGGATGGGGGATATGATTCTGGGTAGCAGTGTGTGTGAACAAGATCTTGGGGTATGGGTGGACTGAAAGTTAAATATGAGCAGTCAGTGTGATGTGGCAATAAAAAAGGTTAATGCAAACTTGGGGTATATCAACAGAGGGATAACATCCAAATTACAAGATATGATAGTCCTGTATTGGTCAGGCCACACCTGCAGTATAGTGTGCAGTTCTGGAGGCCTCACTTCAAAAAAGGTGTGGACAGAATGGAGCGGGTACAGAGGAAAGTGACTAGGATGATCGGGGGACTGGAGACCAAGCCCTAAGAGGAAAGGCTGAGAGACTTGGGAATGTTTAGCCTGGAGAAGAGGAGGTTGAGGGGGAACATGATTGGTCTCTTTAAGCATTTGAAGGGCACGGAGGACTTAGAGGAGGGCAGGGAGCTGTTCCTGTTGGCAGCAGAGGATAGGACTCTCAATAATGAGTTTAAATTAAGGACGGGAAGGTACCAGCTGGATATTAGGAAAAAATGTTTTTTACAGCAAGAGTTGTGCAACAGTGGAATCAGCTACCTAGGGAGGTGCTGAGCTCCCCCTCACTGGCAGTCTTTAAGCAGTGGCTGGACAAACACTTGTCAGGGATGCTCTAGACAAGAGGTGTCTAACTCATTTGTTACGAGGGCTGGATCTGACATAAATGTCACTGGGCTGGGCCATGCATGCCATAAAATGTAATGCCAGGTATCAGAACTATAAACTGTATAAAGGACAGCAGCTCATCACTCTGAGTTGGTGTATCCTCACTACAAGGCCTCATGGGCTGGGAGGGGGTGTGTGCAAAACCCAAATGGGCAGACTGGAGAGCCAGTGGTGCAGCCCTGGGCAGATGCCCCCATCCTGCTTGACTGCTGCAGACGGGTTTCTTCCACCATGTGGAAGCCACAATCAGAGTGGCTCTGCCCACTCCCCTCCCAAGCAGTCTCCTGTTCCCTCCCTTGCACTAGTTGCTCACGGGCCACATAAGAGCCCTGAATGGGCTGCATCCGGTCCCCAGGCCTTATGTTGAACATCCCTGCTCTAGGCTGATCCTGCATTGAGTGGGGGGTTGGACTAGATGGCCTGTATGGTCCCTTCCAACTTTGTGATTCTATGATTCTGTGTGTTATATGCATTTCATATGCAATTTATACATTAGCTGTAGATAACATATAAAGTAGTTAATGTGTATAATACTGATGTATTGAAGCACTTATAATATTGAATAATAGATATATTTTATAGGAAAATCCAGTACATAGGAAGAGGAAATACCACAAAACATGAAGAACCACAGGACTGAGTCATATAATGGAGAACTGAACAGTGGTTGTTAGGTTGAAAGTGCAAAGATGAGAATGTCAAAATTATCCTCTTCACTGGACAGCTGACTGCTTATTTCAGAGCTGAGGCAGGACTGATGGAAGTCATATTATATGTAGTCATATATTGTTTATTATTTCAGATTACATACAAAGGATGTCTGAAGCCCCCATCACCAATACAGATGGAGCACAAAGCCATAGAACATAGAATTATTGACTGACTAGCAGTAAAGCCGGTTGTGAAAGCAATACAACGAGATCTAGAAAGAGGCTCTGGGGCAGTGCTCTGGCTTTGGCCAAACAGTGTCAATTTGCTGTGGTGACCTCAGCAGGGTATAATGACAGAGTCCACTGTTTTCTCCAGAGGAACTGATCTCTGCTACCTGAAGAGCAGTTGTAATTGTGAGTGATCTGTAGCCCTCACCTGGAGATTGGCAGCAATTGTTACTCAGGACAAAATGGCTGGTTTGGAGGGTGTAGTCTATGGCATTCTACCTGTCTGAGGTCCCACCCCTCTGCAAACCCCACCCTCTCCAGGCTCCACCCCTCAAATCCCCAGGAATTTGTCAGCATGTAGTTGGCAACCCCATCTCCTTCCCAGCTAACCATCAACCTACCATTATCTGCCCCTTTGACTTCAGCTGACTTCTGCTCTCCCTTCTGCAGAGCAGTTGTAATTCTGAGTGCTCTCCAGCCCTCACCTGGAGATTGGCAACAATGGTTCCCTATGTGGGACTGACTGGTTTGGAGGGTGGAGTCTATGGCAGTGTACCTGTCTGAGGTCTCACCCCTCCTCAAACCTCACCCTCTTCAGGCTCCATCCCTCAAATCTCCAGGAATTTCCCATCTGGAGTTGGCAACCCTATCAGGACTGGTCCCAATGTGTTTTCTCCCAAAGGCCAAAGTAGGTGACAGGACCAAGCTTAGTTGCCTACCAACAGGCACTGAGGGGAATGTAGGGTTGCCAGCTCTAAGGAGGGAAATACCTGGAGGTTTGGGGGGTGGATTCTGTAGAGGGCAGCATTGGGCGGAGGGGCGGAAGGACTCAGCAGGTATTGATGGCTGCTGGGCCAAGATTGGTAACAATAGTTCCCCAGGAGCCCCATCGTAAATGCACCAAACAATTCCTAAAGATTTTCCAAAACACTACTCTGTCAATAAATTGCAACACTTTAAATTAGCACCAAAGCTTTAAGATCTCTCCAGCTGTCACCTGGAGACTGACAACAGCTTGTCTGGAGTGTGGGCAGTATGGCATTGTATCTGTCTGAGGTCCCCCTCTTCCTCCTCCTCCTCAGACCCCACCCTTAGCAGGCTTCATCCCCAAAATATCCTGGAAGTTTCCAACCTGGAGTTGGCAACCCTATGTCCTTTCCTGGCAACCAGCAGCCAACCTTTATCTGCCTGTCTGTCTTTACAACCCCCCCCCCCACACAGCCTCTGCCTAGGGAAAGGGCAGCTGACATCATTCTCCTCTCCCCTATGAGGTACGGTATGTTATGCAACTGAAAATTCCAACTGCCTTGCGGGGGGGGGGGAGTTTGAGTTGTGGAATGGAGTGAAGTCCAATCAGCTTCCATATGCAAATGACCTTGGAATGCTGGGCGGGACTGCACAAAGCAGCCAGTCAACCCAGCCAGTGTCTTCTGAGTGGCAGTTCTTCCGGCCAAACACTAAAGGCGGGCATTTTAGAACATTGGTCCCCACTATTCAATTATTATAAGGGAGAGATTCTCTGCAAATCAAAGTTCTGATTTAAGAATTTACAATGCAATCCTTTGAAGAGTTACACCAGTCTAAGACCATTGATTTCAATGGCCTTAAACGGGAGTCACTCTGTATAGGATTCATCTGCTTGTATATGGAACAGGTACATAAACTGATTAACAATTGAGGGAATGCTATGTTTTGTAGGCTGAGCAATCCTAAAAAGAGTTAGACTTTTCTTAGGCCATAGATTTCAATTAGTTTAGAAGACTCGAATGCTAATTTGGATTGCACTTTACGTCTTTGCTGTTTCTCCCCTTTTTGCTGCTGTATCAAATTAATGTATAGGCAAGGGAGTTACTTCCACATGCTGATGTTCCCCTTTTGGCATAAGGCTTTTCTCACAGTTTGATTTCATACTATGTCCATTCAATTTCTTGAAGGGCACTGTTGAAAAATTCAATATCTTTGTATTTGTGGGAATAAGTCAGTAGAAAATGTTGCACTATTTTTTGTTGTTGCTGTGTATATGCTGTTGTCATAAAGCTTGCTGAGAATCACTTGAAAAATATGAATAACACCAATGATTTATCTAAAATAGCTTTATGTCTTGTTGAACCAAGAAAAGTCTATTCCTTACAGAATTGCTAGATTTGCAGTGGAGACTCAGAAACATAAAAGGGAATGTGTTGACGGAAACATAAAGCTAGCTCTGGTTCTCAAAATAGTTAATATTTGGTTTTTTATCTTTCTCTGTGCCTTTCCTCTGTACTTTAGCTTTTTAACACTTCTGTGATTACCCTTTTGGCTTAACAATGAAACTGAAACTGAGGCTAGTTAGGACACAATACAACATGGTAAGTTCTACTGTCTCTTCTTAATTTGTTTTAGGTTTATTTTTAATATTTAGTGACCACTTTGTGAAGGCATTCTTGGACCATTACATGCATTTGTATCTTTTAGGAATAATCAGGGGTCATTTTGTAGAAAAAGAGGTGCAGGAGCTGATTAGCATAACTCATTAGCATAAGCCGCACCCCGACATCTCCCTTCCCTTCACCTCCAAGCTGGGCAAAGGAAATGGGGGGGAAGGATCTTGGCACTTCTGCCTGACAGAGGGGCCAGCCCACCAGCCCCTCTGACAGGCAGAAGTGCCTAGGTTCCATTCCTTTCCCCCTCTCCCTTCCCTTTGCCTCCAAGCAGGTCAAAGGAAAAGGGGGGAGGATCTCAGGCACTTCTTCCTGACAGAGCGGAACAGGGTGGGCAAAGGAGGGTGGTGGACGGGCAAGGGAAGGCTGGGGGGGGCATCTCTGCAGGCCTTCCCCGGCTCACCCGCTCACTTCAGTGGGCAGGCCAGGGAAGGCAGGGGGGAGCATTTAAATGCCTCCTTGCTCTTTGCAGGGCCTTCCCTGGCTCATCCACCAAGGGCTGGGGGGTTTTTCTCTGCAGGCCTTCCCCAGCTCACCCGCTTCCCAGGGTGGGCTAGGGAAGGCACGGGGAGGCATTTAAATGTTTCCCCGCTCTTTGCAGTGTCTTCCCCAGCTCACCTGCCTTGGTGGGCGAGCCAGAGAAAGCCAGAGGGCCCTCTCTGCAGGCCTTCCCCAGCTCACCCACTTCCTGGGGAAGGCACGGGCCTCTCTGCAGGCCTTCCTCAGCTTGCCCGCTTCCCAGAGAAGGTATGGGCCTCTCTGCAGGCCTTCCGTGGCTCTCCCACTTCAGTGGGCGGGCCGGGAAAGGCACGGGGAGGCATTTAAATGCCTCCCTACAATTTGCAGGGCCTTCCCCAGCTCACCCACCTCAGTGGGCGGGCCAGAGATGGCCGGGGGCTCTCTCCAAACTCGTTACTGCTGGAACACCATTCCGGTTCATTCCGGCCGGAAACAACCCCTGGGAATAATAAGCTGTATAGAAATATTGCTTCCTATAAACCCCTGCCTCCCCCTGGAATGTGTCTTGCTGATACCCTGCTGTGTTGATTTCCTGTTGAAGCCAAATAGAGAGGTCCAGATGGCTTCTATTGCCATGCCATAAAGAACATTCCTTCACACCTTCATGCTGGAAGCTAGGCCAGCATGTCAGAAACTGCACGTAGGCCATGGGTGGGTTGGAATTTGGGGGGCACATGACTGCAGGTGTGGACTTCAAGACTACTGACCATTCAGAAGTTGTACCCATGGCAACCCCACATTGGACACTCCCATGTCTACTCCAATCGGCCCCTGGCCGGGACTAATTTGAAGACTGGGATTGCACTATATCTGATCAAACTCTATGGAGAGAACTCTCTCTTCTGTTCCTGCTATCTCTGCAGCTCTGTGTCTGTCCATCAGAGATGCTATGCTGCCATGTGTGCCTCTAGCAGAGACAAAGGACTGCTTTGGAGCTGAGCACATGGCTGTATGCTTGCACAAAGATGGGACCTAATGGACTATAACAATGGACAATATTGTTCTTACTGTTTAGTTAAGGCAAAACTAAATCCTTATAGTCTAATTGCTTAGTTCTGTGCTAAATAAACTTATTCTAGTTTTCTAATTTGTCTGTATTGTGGTTACTGGACTTCAAGCCTAAATCTTGCAGCCTAAACCGCTGACCAATTGCGCTACCTTGGTAAGATTAACTGCACCTCTGAGTTATTGTGTAATGTATTGAACCAGTGTGGAGTTTTCCCCTCCATCCCTGGACTGGCCTGGAGGGGCAGAATCTATAAATAAGCATCATTCAGAAGTCAATATGATATGAAAATGGAATGATGTAAGTAGGGTTACCAATCTCCAGGTGGTGGCTGGAGAGCTCCTGCTATTACAACTGATTTCCAGGCAAAGGAGATCAGTTAACCTAGAAAAAAATGGCCACTCTGGAAGGTGGACTCTATGGCATTATACCCTACTGAAGTCCCTCACCTCCCCAAACCCCACCCTTTTCAGGCTCCTCCACTTAAATCTCCAGGTATTACCTTTTAAAAAAAAAATCATATGGCAGAATTACACACAGGAAGCATATCTCTATATAATAATCCTCTTAGCGTATTGGCCATTTCCAGCTCTCCCATTGGCTGTGCCATTAGCCTGTCAGCCGCCACTCAAGAGTACTTGTGTGCCATTGGCTGGGTTCTGGGTCTGCTCCTCTTCCCTGCCCACTCTCTCTTCAGCCACTGTATCCTGTCAGAATAACTGGCAAATGGTTGTCTCTCCTGATGAAGACACTTCTCTAGCTTGGCTCCTCTGTGGAACTAACTGTTCCATCAATGGCTATTGGTAGGCAACCAAGCTTGGTTCTGTTGGTAAAAAGACAAAGGAAGGAAACCCTTTCCAGGCGTTTGTGAGGAACTCATTGGGACCAGTCCTAATTAGGGTTGCCAGCTCCAGGTTGGGAAATTCCTGTATATTCTGTGTCTAAGGAAGTCAGTCTAAGGAAACCAGAGTTTGGGGAGGGGAGAGGCCTCATCTGAACAGAATGCCACAGAGCCCACCCTCCAAAGCAGTTATTTTCTCTGGGGGATATCTGTTGTCTGGAGTTCAGTTGTGATACCTGGTGATCTTCAGGCTCTACCTGGAGGTTGGCTACCCTAGGCGTATCAGTTATCGCTTCAGAGCAGGGTCTGCCAGACTCAGGTTCTTGCTGTGGAAGCTGTGATTTTGGACCAGTCACAGTCTTTCAGCGTAACCCCCGCCCACTGCCAGCTTGGTCACTTTCCTGTCAGACTAAACTGTCAAAACAGCTCTTCTGCTTGGCTCCGCCATGGTGGCTGGCTACTGAGGTGGGCCAGTGGCCATCAAACCATTCTCTTCAAACCCCTGCTGTGTGGCTGACTTTCCCTTAAGGTTGCCAATCTCCAGATGAGGCCTGGAGATCTCCCGCTGTTACAATTGATCTCCAGATGACAGAGATCAGTTCTTTTGGAGAAAATGGCTACTTTGGAGGGTAAACCCTATAGCATTATACCCTGCTGAGTCCTACAGAAGCCAGGGTTTGGGGAGAGGAGAGGCCTCAGCTGAACAGAATGCCATAGGGCCCACCCTCTAAAGCAGTTATTTTCTCTGGGAGGGGAGAGATCTGGAGTTAATTTGTGATACCTGGCAATCTTCAGGCTCCACCTGGAGGTTGGCTACCATAGATGTAGCAGTCAGTGCTTCAGAGCAGGGTCTGCTAGACCCAGGTTCTTGCTGTGGAAGCTGAGTGGGTGATTTTGGACCAGTCACAGACTTTCAGCCTAACCTACTTCACAGGGCTGTTGTGCAGGTCAAAAGAGGGAGAGGAGAATGATGTCAGCTGCTTTGGTCCCCATTGCAGAGAAAGACTGCACTTTTCCTCCTGGGGAACCATTGCTGCCATCTCCAGGTGAGGGCTGGAGATCACTCAGAATTACAACTGCTTTCCAGGTGGCAGAGATCAGTTCCCCTGAAGAAAATGGTGGACTCTGTGTCCTTATACTATGCTGAGATGGCCTTTCTATGACAGCCAATGTGATGTAACAGTCAGGGCTTCATAGCACACTAGAGGCTGGGGGGGGGGAGATGTAAAGCTGAAGTCAGAGGGGCAAATAAAGGTAGGTTAATGGTTGGCTGGGAAGTAGATAGGGTTGCTGACTCCAGGTTGAGAAATTCCTGGAGATTTGAGGGATGGAGCCTTGAGAGGGTGGGGTTTGAAAAGGGGTGGAACCTCAGACAGGTACAATGCGATAGACTTCACCCTCCAACCCAGCCATTTCCTCTGGGGAACCATTGTTGCCAATCTCCAGGTGTGGGCTGGAGATCACTTAGAATTACAACTGCTCTTTAGGAGGGAGGGGGGAGGAGGAGATGGAAAGCTGAAGTCAGAGGGGCAAATAAAGGTAGGTTGATGGTTGGCTGGAAGGGAAATAGGGTTGCCAAACTCAGGTTAGGAAAATCCTGGAGATTTGAGGTATGGAGCCTGGAGAGGGTGGGGTTTGAGGAGGGATGGGACCTCAGCCAGGTACAATTCTATAGACTCCACCCTCCAAACCAGTCATTTCCTCCTGGGGGACCATTGTTGCCGATCTCCTGGTAAGGGCTGGAGATCGCTCAGAATTACAACTGCTCTTCAGGTAGCAGAGATCAGTTCCTCTGGAAAAAATGGTGGACTCTGTCTCATTATACCCTGCTGAGGTCACCACAGCAAATTTACACTGAGTGCCCAAGGCCTTGGCACTCTCACAGAGCCTCTTTCTAGATCTTGTTGTATTTATTTCCACAATGGGCCTTATTCCTAGTAATATAAAATGCATAGCCAAGTTGATACAATGGGTATACAGATTGAACAATCCCACAAAATACTACTTTCTAAATTTTCAATCCACTCAATCGCTGGTGGAGAAAGTTCAAAGAGCTCTGTCACATCTCCCTGGAAAGCATTATGCTCACATTCCTGTAACAGATGAACAATAGTTTGGTGGGTGCATCACAATTGCATTCAGGTTCTGCTCCATTTAAGCAACAGGTCTGTGCATCTGCCAAAGCCTATTTGTATTCTATTAGCCATCTTCCATACTTTACATGGCAAGTCATTCTGCAGGCCTCTCATTGGTTATGGATATTGGGTGGAACTGATTGTATCCATGTTCGTGACCATTCATTCCTTAGATTGAAATTTTGTTAGGTATTTCCTAATCCGGAGCTGACAATCCTAGAGGAAAGTGGAATAGGCATGTTGCAAAGAAAAATTAATAATTTGTATTTAATGTCATATATCAGTGTCATTGAAAGTATTTTAGCAATCTTATCTACAGGGATCTCTCTCTCAAATGCCAGCTAATATAAAGCTATCATTTTTCTTTTCACCTTTTTTTGAAAAGTCGTGAGGAATCATGTCTTGAAAATGATGGCACTTATCAAAACAAGGCAATACCAACATTAAACTGCTTGGTGACCCACTGTTGTACATACAACAGATGCTTTCATATTCAAATAGCAACAATGATACGAAATACCAAATCACTTATTCCAGAAGCCCAGAAGAAAAAAAAAATGAATGGAACTGGTCTGGAGTGTATTGATTTAAGTTTCAGACCTCATAATAATTCTATTTTCAAATATGATTTTGGAAGTAGTATTTAATTGATAAGAAATCCAGAGCTGTATGGACCAGTGCAATTGATTCAATGCAATTGCCCAGACATCATCAGTTGTTTGAATTCATTTATCAAACAGTATGCTCAAGAGAAAGGTGGGCCCCCAAATGCAAACTTGACCACTTATTTGTGGATGATATAGCGACAAGCTATATGATAGCTGGCCCTGGCCAGGAACCCATGGTCAAACTGTGTTTCTTCCTGGGTCCAGAGAGGTCCTTGGTGAGGAAAGGTAGCACCAACAACTCCCCCAGCATCCCGCCTATATATCAGCTCGCTGGAGAGAATGGTGTATGGCTGCCAGCTCTCAAATCTCAGTCAGAGAGGCAGCTCCATAGGCTGGGGGCGCTAGGGGTGCTAATCAAATTAGAAATAAAATAAAATAAAATTAAATTAAATTACCTGCAATGAGCTCCTCCCCTGGCTGCCTCCTCCATCCCCGCATGCTGCCCGAGGCAGGCAGTGCAGCGGGTGGTGAGCTCCCACACAGACACTGCCTCCTTGGGGGGGGGGCAGCTCAATGTGCCAGCACTGTGTGCCCCAGGCTCCCTCCCCCCTCTAGCCAAATGAAGGAAGGAAGGAAGGAAATCACCCTTCGGGCCCGCGCAGTAGCGGCCCAAAGCGACATGGCTTAAACCAGTTACTTAAAAATTAAACAAAAAAGGGAAGATTGGCATGGGGGCATAGCTGATGTGATAGGGGGTGCTGCCTGCTGCGCTGCCCTCCCCCCTCGCTGGCTACAGCCCTGCAGAGAGGCAAGCCTTTGCCTGCTGTTGGGAAGGATGTTGCCAGGAGCCAGAGGCCAGGGAATCTAAAAAGCTGGCTGGAGCTGGCTAGAAGGAAGAGAGAAAGCAACAAAGGAGAGACAAGAACAGAACCAAAATCAAGGCAGATATAGAGGAGAGGCAGGAGAAGACGCTAGCAGGGCTAGTGGAGATTGCAAAGTAGTGGAGGCAAGAAGAGGGAGATGGAAGAAGGAAACAGGGGAGAAAGAGGAACAGAGGACGGAGAGAAGGCAAAGGGCTATATAACCCCATGGAGGAGATGACCAAGGAGCACAGGAATATTGAGGAGAAGGAGAAAGAGAGGGAACTATAGACAGATAAGGAAGTAGTAGTACTATTGGAACAATCTAGGTGGTGTCACCCTAAGTTTTGCTCACTCGTGTGCAACCATAAAATAAACAAGATTGTTTGCAGCAGTTTCCCAACTCATTCCTGTACTCTGTGGAAGTTGAGTTCAACACCCCCCAAGGGGGTGTGACAGCCTGAAAATTAATGTTTACCTGCAGTTGCTATATTTGCCAGTTCATGGACATTTCCCTTCTGCTATAAACTCTGAATAATAACAATCTGCTTTATTTCACTGTTAGTTGGTCAAAAGGCATTAAGTTCCCTCAAATGAGCAATGGCATAAAACAGGAACTCAGTCATTAGCCATATATTTTCCCATAGAGAAGAGACACTGGGAGATATAACTATTGGCCAGCTAAAGTCTATTTGCCTCCTTATTTTCCACATGACCACCAGGTTCTTCTCAAGATACTGAAACTGAATCTCAAACTACCTTCATGCAGAACTCTTTTTGCTGCTGATCAGATCTGACAAATACTAAGACCATCCACTGCAGTTCCTCCCACCCAACACCTCCACTATTCTCCCTTCCCGCACAATTCCTCCAAATTTTCTAGATCAATAGTATTACTTCCCCAATTAATTAGAAGTTCAGGGGCATCACCAAAGGGTGTTGTTTGCTGCAGATGAGACAGATCTGGTGTGTGGTAGTATCTTTGTAATATTAATTGTATTTATTTATTTATAGTCAAGCATAACATTGGAAAGGGGCAGATTCCTAAAAACAAGAGCAGCAAAGCAATTGAATCTGCTTTATATTTCCAAAAGCAAGTCACTAGCTTTCCACAGCTCCTTAGAAGCTCAGGGATTAGGAATTTTTACTGCATTCCCCTTCCCCCCAAAGTCCCATCCAACCCTTGAAAAGTTGATTCTTGGGATTGCAGGACCCATGCTTACTAATAACTATGCAGAGCAGGAGATTGCAGTGGGGAGGGGAAGAGATACGTGTTCTCTCCTCTGTATTCCATCAGTCCAGTTCTACTGACAGAAAAGGCAGGAAAGAAGATTTTCCCCCTTCCTCCGACCCACTGCAGCTTCCTGACTCCACATGGGCCCCATGACTACAGGAATTCATTTACCCAGAATTGGATGGGGCTGCTGAGGGGAAAGGAACATGGTAAATGTCCTCAAATGTCAGCATCCTCCACTTACAGATTGCAAGATCCCCAGCCCATTGGTCTCAGCTCAGGTGACTATCCTCTGCATGTAAACTGGCCATTCAGGAACGCGTCTCCAGGCATTAGCTCTCATTCTGGAAAAATCAGCAGAGTATCCCTATTAGAAAACAATCTGTTTAGCAAAGTTTGGTCACTCAGCAACCACAATAATTGATAAGTCTCTTGATTCTTCTTATGTGAGCTATTTATCCAAAAGCACCCAGCAGTGAGATCTCCCTGCATATTCAGGGATCTGTACACAGTATCAGTCTTCACATGAATGCTTCTGGACATGGCATCCACTGGTGGAACCTGGGGGCAGACAGAGGATACCATGCCAGACACGGTTCAAAAATGGGCTCTTGCAAATGGAAGTATTTTATTTAGCCCCCTAATTACCACAGACTGACTAGATTCTCTACATCATTTATGTAGCTGCCTAAATAAATTGTTTTGTATATGCTCATTGTTTTAGCCCAATGCAATTTGTAATGTGAAGGCTATTAAAATATGTAAGTGTGCTGTGCAAGGTCCTTAGATGGCCATCAGTAAGGCGTGTTAGAAAAGCCGCATTACTTTTCTCAAGCAAGAAATCATCAGCTTGTAGAATTACTCATTATAATCCTATTTGTATGTATTAAATATCACCAGAAGCACTCACTAAAATATGGGAACTGATAGTTGAAATGCTGCTTGCAAAAGCCTTTGTCTTAAAGCCAAATCTCATAAACATGGTATTATTAGTATTGACCATTAATTTGTACTGCATCAATTGAATTTTTCAGCACTTTAGAGATAATATTAAACTTCCCCTAGGCAAGACCTATAAGTAGACAATTATATCCACTTCATATGCATAATTGATGTTGTGTATGTGATAACAAAGTATGAAATTATTGAAGCTGGCTGAGAACAACAATTGACTAAGGATGCCTTCTTATTTTCATTTGTTTATGTCACTTCAGAAAATCCCATTTATTGGCAGTATCATAGTAAGGACTTTTCCCTCCACCAGAGAATTGGCCAGTAATTCTCAAACTTTCTTTAGTGTTGATTGCCATGGTGACATCAGCAGCAGCTTGGAAACATCACTAGCTTCAAACACTTGATACAGAGCTGTATTCAGTGTGCAGCAGCCTCAAACATTGGCAGGAAAGCGCAGCATATAAATAAATTAAAGAAATATGCACTGATTGCAGGAGATAGGAGATATGCTCAGGCCCATAGCCAGGGGGGGGGCTGACAACAGGTTTTGTTTTCCTCCCCCCCCCCGCATTTGCTGAACCTCATGAGCACAGAAGGAGAAGCAGGGGAGAGTGGCGCAGGAGGAGAAGCAGGGGAGGCTGGCCTCTCTGGGCTGGAGCTGGGTGTTCCTGGGAACAAAATTGAGTGGGGGAGGGAGCTGGCTGCAAGCACCTCAGGGGGATGTACTAAAAGGAATGACAGGATTACACATGGAAACAATGGGAGAGGCTTGAAGGCCTATTGGAGATAATTGGATCCAGGATTGCCCATTGACTTGCATGGGCTCCACTGAAATACATTGCAGCACAAAAAAGTTGCAAAGAAAATGTGGAATAGATTTTCCATTAAGGTCTCTGGGCCCAGATAGACTACTATAGTAATGGAATGACAGCCCCCAGAGTGGAAAGACAGTCCCTAGGAATTGAACCTGTGCTCTGGGACTAGACTGACAGCTCCCAGAATGGAATTACGGTTCCTAGGCAGACAATCTGTGCTCTGGTACTGGAATGACAGCCCCCAGAGTGGAATGACGATCCCTAGGAACATAAACAGCACCCTGGGACTTGGCACAGAGTGGAATGACAGCCCCTGGGAGTAGCAGAAGTGTTCTGGGACTGGAATGACTGGGCTCAAAGTGGAATGACAGTCCCTAGCAATAGATTCTGTGCTCTGGGACTGAAATGACAGATGTGTTCATCACCATTGTACTCATTTGTCAGGGGGGGGCAAAATATTTTTTTTTCTGGCCACAGGCCTGGATCTAATTGCCTTTTGTGAAGATTGATTCAAAGCTGGCCTGGTCTTCTCTGATGCAAGGAAACTTGCTCCAGCAGAGCACACCCCACCTGCCAGACAAAACCCTGCTATTAGCAGAGCAGATTCACAGGAAGGATCAACCCATGTATGCATTGTTTTATTTAAACAGGAAAATACATGCAAATAACACACTTTTTAAGCTGTATAACTCATTGTAGAACTGAGTATACAGTGTTGTTTTCATTTTTTCTTTCAATGAGCATTTATGTTTTTTTTAATCTTCCAAGTGGGCTGTCCTTCATGTTGGACATTTTGATCTTTTCTGTATGTTTTTCAGAATAATTATTACAGGAAACTCAAGGTAGGGCCAACAGTTCTCCCAGAATTACAACTAATCTCCAGACTACAGAAATCAGTTCCCTTGGAGTAAATGACAGCTTCATAGGGTGGACTGTATAGTGTACAATCCCCATGCTACAGAGAGATGACAAAAGTGGCTACAGAGTGTTGATGCTCTAGGACTTTTGCTTCTCCCTATGGTACACCATAGAAACTCCTTAACACTGGTAAAAAATGTGAACCCAATTTTGAGAAGGTTCTTTTTTGGGGGTAGGGGTTGAGGAGAACATAATTCAAGAACAGCCAGTTATACCAGAAACATTTAATATCAATAGTTTAATATGGCGCCCTGACCTGGATAGCCCGGGCAAGCCCGATCTCATCAGATCTCGGAGGCTAAGCAGAGCCGACCCTGGAAAGTACTTGGAAAGGAGATCTCCAAGGAAAATCAGGGCTCAGGATGCAGAGGCAGGTAACATCAAAGCCACCTCTCTGAAATGTCCTAGCCCCATTTGAGGTTGCCATGGCTTTCAGCCTCGCATGCACACACATACAAAATACTCACCAAAAAAAGAAAAAAGGAAAAAGTTTAATATGTCATTCAGAATGCTACAAGTGATGTAAGGTGGAAGAAAAAGACAGGTGTAGAAATGATATAAGGTGGCATATTTAGATTTTGATTTATTGTGGAAGGAAGTGACCTCACAGGAAATGTAGGAGCTGGATGAGATGACCTTTAACTTGGACATGACATCACAAAACCAGAAAGCTCTTTTCCTTCCTCAGACTCTGCATTCCCCAGGCACAACCAGGAATTTCCAAAGTCAGAGTTAATAATCTTAGTGGTTCTGGAAAGTGCTATAGGAAGGGAGAGGGGGTTGCACCCTGGCCCATAGCTAACATGGGGCCCAGCCCCCTAGTGTTTCTTCTAGCCCCCCTCCCTCCTGGGCTGCTTCCAAAGTGCTCCAACTTACCACCTACACTCTACTTTCATTTAATTAGCTGGCGGGGGCCCCAAGGCCCCCTCCCAAAGAATTCCCTAGCTATGGGGCTGGTTGCACCCCACTCATACATACTGTCTTGCATGAGCTCTTGATTTGTTCACACAAGAGAGATTATATCCCTCTCTAATGCATCCCCTGTCATTCTTGAAGGTGGCTGTCCCTTAGAAGGGGATGGTTGTGGGTGCAGGTTTCTGCAGTGACAAGGAAAGAATAGCGATGACAAACTTCCAGAGCTATTTGGATCCAAGCTGATACATTCTATTGGATCACCTTGTCTAGTGTATTGGATAGAATTTTCCTTCAGAAAACATGGTTGTAAAGAGAAAGGGTAATCCAGGGAGAATCGTCCAGTATGCACAAACAATAAGACAACTAACATAACATAACATTAGACAAATAAGAAGATAACATTCTCCCCTTCCATCAGAATTTGAACTGTACACAGATGTTTCCTCCTTAACTTCAGCCTTCATTTCCCTTTACAATACTTACTCTCACACAGAGTTTGTTTTTAAATTTACTTGACTCCTCACCTCCATTGCATGATTTCTTCATTATGCTATACCCCTGCTGGCACTGTGTTTATTTAAAGATTATTGTTTCATGGTAGCATTGCAAGAACTTCCTCCTCTGCATTTTGACCCTGAATGCTGCCATTCTATAATTTGACAGAGGGTGCATTTGTAAGAAAATAATGTTTCAAATGCTTTGAGAATTGTACAAGTCCGCTCAGAATGTTGGGAGTATCCCCAACAGAGCTGGTCCCTGGATCATTCTACATCCTATCCACACAGTCTCTCTTTTTTGTACATGTCTGATTCATGATTGCCTTAAGAATTTACACCCGGGCAGAGCAATGAGTGGGGGTTGGGGCCTGAAAGCACTCTGGGAGCTGACTTACCCCTGCACTGGCATAAGTCCCATATATGCTGACGTAAATGACACAATGGTGCAGGCCCCCAGCAGCACTCCGTTGCTTGCAGGCACTGGCAGTGGGCCACAGCTGCCACCAGTTGGAGCAACTGAGGTGTAGGTCCCTGTGCTGGTGTGGTTGTGGGTGGGTTTGGAGGCATGTCCAGAGTTAGCTCCCTGCACCCTTTTAGCCTGGGAAACCCCCTTCCAGATGTGGAAAGCTTCACGAACAAAAAACATATTATGGCTCATAGGCACCCATTGAGCTTGAAAATCCAGTCATCCTACACTGCTGTGGCCTCGCCCATTAGGTTTGGAGGACCTCAGGATGCTGACTCCAGGCTTGGCCAATCACCTCCCTCACCATGGCAGCCAAGCCCCCTCCCCACCAATGAGTTGGGCCTCTGCCCCTCCTATAAATACTTCCACCCAGTCATCTTACAACTCAGTAGTTATATTGTGCCACATGTCTCTGCTGCTTGGTTTCTGCTGCATGACAGGAGCTCCCCACCCCTCCCTGCCCCACTCCCTCTCCACCCCATCTGCTACTCTCCCTGCAGGTTTCCTGAAGACATGTCTCAGAGCAAGGACTCTAGAATGCTGTGAATGGCTGGGGAGGGCTGCACAGGTCCCACTGGTCATAATCTGCCATACATAGCAGGAACCCAGGTCCATAAACAGATTCCCTTGCTCACTGCGCAGACTTCTGTGTGAAGGGAGATGAGCCAGAGAGTAGTCTGGGTGAATGAGCCGATGTATCATGGCAGTGAGAGCATGAGGCTGGACCTGGGAGACCCCAATCCCATTCTCCACTTGTGCCATGGAAGCTCGGTGGGTGGCCTTGGCCCAGATGCACACCCTCAGCATGACCAACCTCATGGGGTAGTTGTGTGTGTGAAATGGAGGAGAGGGGAATGATGCAAGCCACCAGGGGAGGAAGAGTCACTAAGAAAATGAGTGAATGGATGAGGGCCCTAACTGTGTGTCTGCTCCTCTGGCACGCAGGGGTGAAGGCATTTGTGCAAGTAGCACTGAGGGGGCAGGGGATCACAGGGGTTCCCTGAGCCAATGGTGGGGGAGAGCATCTGCAGCGGGCGGACTCCAAGTATTCAGGGGGGTGCCGTCTGGGGACTGGCCATGGGACATGGTGGCACACAGGAAGAACAAATGATGGCAACCATGTGCCTGTCATCTCAGTGGGTCTCTATCAGGGGGCAGGGTGAGGGCAGAGAATGGAACTCTCCCAAGCCACTCACCCCCATTGTGATGTGCAATGGCATCTGCCCTGGGACTGGCAGCAACCGTCAACTAGAAGTGCCCTGCCCCTTGTTCCACCCCTGCCTCGACACTATGCTGCGAAGCCATGCTGCAGCAGAATCACCATGGACTGACCCTTGCAAGCAGCCAGCTACACTCCCCCCCCCCCGCTCTGCTGCAGCGTAACTTGCCCCTTAGGGAGCACACTACCACTGTAGTGTGGGTGTGGCTTTGGATTGCTCTGAAAGAAACAAAAATAAGCTTTTTTTGGTGGTAAAATGTGGGAAAAATCCCAAAGGAATCAAATGAAGTCTCTCTTTATCTTCTTTACATTTCGGTCCAGAGACGCTTGGAATTTCCCCTGTTACCAAATGAAACTTGTGATTGTAATATAGAACCCTTACTCTGCCAGCAGGATACAGTAACATCATATACCTTGATATTATCTAATGTTATGAGGGAAATTCCTTTTGGACCAAGAAGCTATTTTCCTTCCCCGATAATTAGTGCTGGATCCAAATTTGGATGAGTACTTTCATGCAGAGCCAGCATCTGGTGTCCCAAACCAAACCTAGATTATGATTCTCCATATGGGATGAGCCATGGGGGACCTTTTTAGCAGAGGTTTTCACCGGCTAAATGAAAGATTTAAGATTTAATTTCACTTCAAAGGAGAGATGCCGACAGCAGCACATCCTTCCCTCATGCTATTGGTTGACAAAATGTTAGTCATATCAGTGAGGTTACTTACAGCTAAGGAACAGGGAGCCTGAAACTTTGCTGCCGTGATGCTTAAAAAGGAAGCTGTTTGGCAGTACCAGAGAGTGGGGGAGGCAGCCAGAGGGACAGATGATACACAGACACAGTCAAGCATCAAAGGAAACCAACAATCAGAGGGAAATGAATAAAGGATCCATGTGAAAACAGCTGCTTCTATGCCTCAGAGAGGAATGCAGAGTGCTAGACAGCCGACAGTGAGACATTGTTTACAGGGGACAGTTTAAAATCAGGATGCTCCTACCATTCTCCTCGTTCCAACATCTCCCTGGATTTTGAAGTTCCAAATTCCCTTGTTTTATTTCTAAAGAGATACTGATACATTAGAAATCGTCCATTGCCCAGAGTTTTATTTTTCTTCTGATAATTGTACAGAACACATTTTTCTACAGATTTTGTTCTTCCCTGCCTTTTTTTGCCCTGTATATTATTAATGCCTATAAATACATTGATAAAAAAACCCTGACCCATCCACCCCAAAACCATTGTTGGCGTGATGATACATAAGTTTGCATAAAACCTGTGAAATGGTATGTTGCCTGCCTGCCTGCACATCAGGATTGCTCTGAAGGCAGAGGAGGGGGCACAGAGCCTGAGGCAACATCCTCTCCCTTCTCTGTAATAGCATGTGTACCTGCCTGCACAGTGTATGAGCAAAAATGTTGCTTGCACTGCCTGGAAGGTAAATGGGTGCAGACTAGAACAGAGGCAGAGGCTGTGACATGCTATTACCTGCCACTACTGCTCAAAGAAGCAGCAAGGCAAGCAGAGGGCAGAGGCCAAGATATATGGTTTGCATATACTCTGTAAGAAAGAGAGCAAGCTACTGTGGAGCAGAATGGGGGGGGGGGATAAACACACTGAAACAGAACCAGCATGGGGATCATGGAGTAGGGGAGGGGAGTCTTAGGAGTTACTATAGGCTGTGGAATTACTATATATCTCTAGCCCTTGAGTACTTTCAGAACCCCTCACAGTATTTTTGACATGAACCAAATACACCATCAGGTAGCAGAACAAGCGAGAATCTGAGAAAGTCTCCCGTGGAGATAATCAATAATACAAGGGCCTCCTAGAGATCACATTGATATACAAATTAACGATGCTTAAGAGCTTGTCTACACAGAATTTTAAGCAGTTAATCAGCTTGTGTTTTCATTAGAAGGGCTCACTTAAAGTTAAACTCAGTTGGTTATAACCTTTCCCTGGATTCTTGAGAGCTAACTACTCGGTACACAATACACATAATGGAGTCCTGATACTATTTTTCCCCTTAAAGAAAGGCTGTGTAGGGGGAGCTCTACTTTTACCCCAACTAGTAAAGGTAAAGGTTCCCTTGCTCGAAAGCCAGTCGAATCCGACTCTAGGGTTGCGGTGCTCATCTCCATTTCAAAGCCGAAGAGCCAGCGCTGTCCGAAAACGTTTCCATGGTCATGTGGCCAGCATGACTAAACACCAAGGCGCACGGAACGCTGTTACCTTCCCACTGAAGTGGTCCCTATTTATCTACTTGCAATTTCTTGCTTTCGAACTGCTAGGTTGGCAGGAGCTGGAACTAGAGACAGGAGCTCACTCCGTCATGCGGCACCCGGGTCTCGAACTGATGAACCACCGACCTTCCACAGCCTGCAGTTCAGTGTCTTAACCACTTGAGCCACCACAGCTCCTTTACCCCAACTGGACAGGTGCAATGAGGGGCTGTCTATACTTGACAAGAAGATTATTTTCATAACCCACCATGACCTTAGGAAGTATGCACTCACTGGTGATCTCAAAGAGGCAGTTTACTGACAGCACAGGCACAAAGGCAACCACAAGCTTTTACATGTAAATTAAACTGTAGCTCATTTACCAAGTCATGACCTGATCATGACCCTGTTGCACAAGCTGCTACTGCACAAGCACAAAGTTGCTCTCTATATTGTCCAAGTCAAACATCAAACAACAGCACTGAGGCAATGGGGGGGGGGGGACAGGACTCATATATAAATGAGGAGTTTGATCATGGTAAATTGGGCTGACAATTGTGTTTGCACTGAAGTTCTCAACATCTCTGATTACATGAAAGTCGTGTATCAATCTCTTTAATAATCCCTTTATGACAGACTGTCTTTTCCCAACATTTCTTAGGCCCCATTCAAGAGGGATGGATCGGGGGTGCATCAAGCGGGCACGATCACACCGCAACATCTGGGAAGCGGTGCACACCTGTCCCCGATCTGTCTCTTCTGGCCGAAGATGCGGAGTTAAAATAAACCTGCTAAGCACTACTACCTACCGGAAAATCCGCTGGGTGATCACCAACGCACCCGTCTCCCACAGCATGCGAGGTCCCCTGCCTAACTATGCAGGCACACACATGCGCATCAGCCTCGCCTCACTCTTCTGTCCATAGCTTCCCCCTCGCATCTGATTGTGCTGGGGAGCATATGCGCGGCTCGGGGGATCTGTCTGATCTCACTGCAGTGCTTCTCTTTTGCTGTGGCTCTAAAAAGCCGCACTTCAGCCGTGCCTTTCCCCCTAGAGTGACCGGGGCCTTAGTTAGTTAGCTAACTTTTGCAGCACTGCATTGTGTATATATAAATAGTAAGTAAAGGTTTCCCTTGCTCAAAAGCCAGTTGAATCCAACTCTAAGGGGTGGTGCTCATCTCCGTTTCCAAGCCAAAGAGCCAGCACTGTCCAAAGACTTCTCCGTGGTCATGTGGCCAGCATGACTAAACGCCAAGGTGCACGGAACACTGTTACCTTCCCACCAAAGCAGTACCTATTTATCTACTTGCAATTTCTTGCTTTCGAACTGCTAGGAGCTGGGACCAGAGATGGAAGCTCACTCTGTCACATGGCACTAGGGTCTCAAACTGCCGAGCTACAAACCTTCCACTCTGCAACTCAGTGTCTTAACCTCTGAGCCATCACAGCCACAATATAAATAGTACTTCCAAGGAAAAAAAGTAGTCATATTCTGTGATCACACACACTAAATAATCCACTTTCAATGCACTTCCCAGCTGGATTTGACTGTGTGAACTGGCAAAATCTAGTTGGAAAGGGCATTGAAAGTGGATTTTTTAGTGAGTGTGATTGCAGCCATAATCTCATGAACCCAAAGTGTCTGAACTAGGCTCTAGATCCTTCCAGATTGGGATGTGACTATGCAGAGTTATGCCATTCTAAGCCTATTGTAGAGTCAGGTGTAATTCTGCTTAGTACATTTCTTAGGATGAATTATTTCCTAAATGATCACAGGAGTATATTCGGGTTTTCACAGTTACATTATTCTGGGAGTGTAAGGTATCAAACAACTCCATCCTGAAGTCATCAGGCATCCATTACCAACCGTATTGTTCAAGTCACAACTGACTGCACAAGGAGCATACTAGTGTTGAATTGTCTCCAGCTGGATCATTTTGCCAGTCTGACCCCACATGTGCAGGACATAAAGGGCCTGAAGAGGCTTCCTCTTCACTTTCACTCCAGTTCTGGCTTTGAGTCCCTGGAACTCAATGCTTACTCCCCACAAACACACTCAAATTTCTCACTGGCTTTTTAGTAACTTTCTCAGCTCAGAGATTACGGCCCTGTTCACTAATCCAATTTCCTCTTTTGTGCAGTTGTTTGTCTTATATTCTTCCTTCTAGCTCTGGCTCTAATGTTATAAATCCTAGTGGTTGATGCTTTCTAGGCACAGGTTTATGCCAATGGTGCTCACTGATGCTGTAACCCAATTTGTCTCATCTTTTTATGTTGGCGTGAGGATACTCCTCTGTACATCTTCATATCTGTTCCTGCTCAGGGCTGATTTTGAAAAATTCTTCATTTTCAAGTCCAGGTCCTCTCAGAAGGGTGGCAGAGAGGTCCCATGACACCATGGGCAATTAGTAAGTCAATCTACTTACCTCTCCCTCCCCCCCCCCAAAAAAGCTAAAGCTTCCTTTTGTTCATTTGTATTTTAGAGCTGAACACAATGATAGTTATTTTGTAGCAGAACCAACAATGCCAGTCAGTTCTACCCAGCTGCTGTGGATGATACAGCAGGCAGTCCTCCCCTCTGGTATGTTTATGTGACTTTAAGCTTTATATGCCGGAAATAAAAATTGGAAACACAGCCAGTGCAAATCACCCAGCATGGATGTCATTGATCCCCCTGGACAAAGGCCTTGATCAACAGCACTATTTGTTCCTACAGTATGTCAGTCTCTATGTTGATTTGTTTTTCAAGGGTACCCATCAATGAAACACATTACAACAGATGAATGAATACACAGCCATCATCACAGTATGAGCAGCAGCAAAACTCTCACTCCAAACAAAGGCAATTACTAATGTTAATTATATTCGTTCTTCTTTACCCGACTTAAAATTTCAGTCATTTTGGCAGGGCTGAATTCAGGAAGTATTGTTGGGGCACTACAGTTGGCTGTTTGGAAGTACCATCCAGAGTATGAAACAAACATAATAACTTTATTGACAAGCTGCTCCAATACATTTTGCCAAAAACCTTAATTGTCAAAATGGAAATGAAGATGATAATGTAATGCTTACTGCCACACTGAGGCCTGAAACTGTGCCTTTCAGAGTTAAAGTTACACACTTGTGCTTGAGCTCAAAATCAAAATGTCTGCTCTCAGTATCACTTTAGTGCCCAAAGAACTGGTTCAACATGAAGTACTTGAGGCCAATTATGTGACTGATGAATTCAGTAAACACTACTCATATTATCAAGCTATGGGTGAGAGGAGAAGTGAGCTTTAGCACTCAAACAGATTCTGATTTCTGTCTTGCTGTTAGTTTACAGATATGACTACAACAGATATGACTACAACTAACCAGGGCTCTAGTCGGGGGGGAGCTCTCAGGTACGGAGCTCTGGAAGAGAACCTCTAGGGGGCGGGGCGGTCACGTGGTGAAGCCCCGCCCCTTCTTTACCCCGCCCTCTGCTTCGATCCTCATTCCGTTTGGGAATGAGGATGAAGCAGGAGGGTAAGTAGCCGGGCCTTCTGACACACTTCCGGTGATGTCAGGGGGTGTGGCCTTCTGTCACTTCCGGTGATGTCAGGGGGCGTGGCATATGCAAATAAGTTATGCTAATGAGTTATGCTAATGAGCTCCGGCAGCTCTTTTTCTACAACAAGACCCCTGCAACTAACTATGGGATATATGGGGACAAGGTGGATTCTTACAAGCTGCAGACTTCTCAAATGAGTGCCTCTGGCTTAATATGCTGTTTAAGACCTTGGCATCACCATCGTAGATTTTTCTGGACCATATCAGTCAGGATGGAGGAGTGCATGGTCATAGTCTGGAACAGAATATTTAGGGACTCCAGCAGAGACTGGCAAAAGCTCAGTGATGTCTTGACAGTGTCAAGATATTTTAGTCAGGTCAGCTGGGTCTACTGATATATTTAACTGGTCCAGCTCTAATTCTGTTAATTGGATATGACTTTTAACCTCAACTTTCTCATGGAAGCTTCCTTAGCAACTATATATGCATAGATACTCAAAGGAAACTTTGAGGGATATTAAAGCTAGAAGAAATATAGGAGTGAAGGAGGCTCTATTAATCAAAGTAGGAGACCTCAGGCAACATAGAAAAGAGGATTTTAACTTCTCCTTCTCAGTCAAGATGCAGACGAATGGAGACTAGTTTATGAACCTGAGGGACAGACCATCAGATTTAATTTCTGATACAGCATACTAGGAACAAAAAGAGGTTAGCTGTTGTCAAAAAGTCAAGCTAGATTAGAAAAGAACAGTGCTTAAGGGTGTGGGGGGCTACTTCAAATAATTCTCTCTCTTTTGCAGAGAAAGAGGTATAGAATAAAACTTGCTTTATCTTAAAAGAATGAAGATATAGTTTTTAAAGTTCAGACTAAAAGCTTCAGACGTACTTTACCTCAAAAACAGAGTAAGAATAGCATTTAATTGACATACTATTTTAGCATGTGGAGAACCAGCCCTTGCATACACTAAGGGGAAATTGAGGATTCTGATCAACCATTAATGGTCCAGTGAGTTACAGACTGACTGAGAGCTACTACAGCTTTAAGATGCATTTATTGAGATTATACACACACACACACACACACACACACAGAGAGAGAGAGAGAGAGAGAGAGAGAGAGACAGAGAGAGAGAGAGAGAGAGAGAGAGAGAGAGAGTCTGGCTAGGCTGTGTATCCATCTATAGCTAGAAGTACTGCTTGTTAAGGTATTGTGTTCTCATTACAGATAATGGGAAGGTGAGGGGGAATGCCTATTGTTCTAAGTAGCTTTCACAGAAGTATCATTTAGGAGGCAGTACTATTTAGACACCATGTCATTATTTCATTTAAACATCTGTGTCTCTGGCCAGGTTGCTGGTTTTGTACATTGAGTGTCAATTATTTTACACACTTAAATGCCTAAATATGTGCTCAGAAGCAGTTTTCTGAGGAGTCTTGTTAAAGATGCTGCCAGTTGCCTCTCTTAAGACCTATATTTCTCTTAAACACTGAGAAAATGTCCTTAAGAATATACAAAATACATTCCTTTACTGCAAAACTACAACCAAACTAAAAGCGTCTGCGGGAAGGTGACAATGCAATCCTAAACTGAGATACACCTTTCTAAATTTTTGAAGTAAATGGGCTTTAAAAAGCATAATTCTGGTCAGGTATAACTTTGAAAGGTATAACTCTGCTTATGTTGCTGAATGTTCTAGAAATATCTGAAAAGTAATCCAGCCCTTAACCCAGCTCCAGAACACAATGGGGCATCACAGTTCTTTAAAAATACCCTCCCAGTTGCCTTAACTAACTAACCAACCAAGCAGGAGATGGGAAGGGCTTACACAGAGCACTGTTGCAAGAATTCCTTTTAGCTCTTGATGCTGACACAAGCATATGCAACATCCATGAAAGCCAGGAACTGTGGCAAATATATTTGCTATGTTTCTTAGCATTTCTGGATGCTCCTTGCCTCTCTGGGCCAGACATAGGGAAGTAGGGTAGTTGGCTTCTTCAAAGCCCCTATGTACATGTATCTACTATACTCAGAGGTCATTTTGGGGGGGAACGCGGGGGAACGCAGTTCCCCCAGGTGAGGTGCAGGGGGGCGGGGCACATGACGAAGCCCCGCCCCCTGCTTCCGGCCACCCCGCTTCCAGCTCTGATTCAGTCAGGAGGAGGCAGGAGAAGAGGGAGGGTAAGTTGCTTCCTCCCCGCCTCTCCCCACCCCTGCCTGCCTGGGGCCAGGGAGGGCCTTGGCGGGGCTTCCTCGCACTCCCGCTGGCCTTGCAGGTCCACCGCTAGGCCCCTGATGTCAGGGGGTGTGGCATATGCTAATGAGTTATGCTAATGAGTCCCCCTAGCTCTTTTTCTATGAAATGACCCCTGACTTATCTGATTGTGTACATGGACAAAAGAAACCACATGGTTGTGTCACTCTTATTGGAACTGGAAGTGGCTGTGAGTCCAGATAATAAAGCTAGAGCACCACCTGTAGCTCTGGGCAAAGCAATGGAGAATCAGGCAACTTACTTTCCCATTGGGAGAAAAGAAGTGATGTATGAGGTAATTGTGGAAGTCTTATGAGCAAGTAGAAGTTGCTACAATTTGCAGTCATGCACCTGGAATACTACTTACCACTCTGCTCCAAGTGTAAGACAAATAGGGCAGCTGGCTCTCTCCTATATACCAGCATCCCTATCCTAAACACATATCATTCTCTGCTTTAGTGTGAGTGGGTGATTATGTAGCATGAGCGGGTGCCACTCTGGTAGGTAAACAGAAATTGCTTTGATATCAGATTGCACACATGGACTAGTACCAACCTCTCTGGGCCAGCTATAGTCTCTCAAAGTCCTAGATGAGAACGTCCCTTTCCATAGATCACTTAATTTCCCACGTTGGACAAAACAGAAAATGTTATATTGCATGTTTGTACAACTCTCTCTTTTTTTTAAACCTCCAAAGGGATATTTTTTATTTTTCATTAAACTACAAACTACAAAGAAAATTAGGAAGGGGAGCTACAACTAGGGCTAAAGGAAAGATAACCACACTAAACTAAAAACCCAAGAGGAGGAGATCTTACTTCTGTTAGTATAAATGTTAGTACCACAAGTGTTAGTATCACAGTATACTTGTAGAGTTCCTGCTCATCTTCCATTTTTCTATGTTATTATGTTAGTTATTATGAGAGAACTTTCTGATCATCTTCGTGTTCTTTGCTTGAAAAGGCCAGTTTCCCAGTCTTTCTGCCTTTACTTCGGCTTTCTGTCTCTAAAATCATAGACAACTTTGGCAGGTCCAGCACCCATTTCTGTAGCAGAGTCTTCTTCCATTCCAGACGTAGCAGAGTCGCTGGATTTTGTTTCTTCCTCCTTAGACTCTTCCTCTGTTCCAAGCTGATGCCGCAAAAACTCTTTAGCCTTGAAAATGGAGTCTATCTTCTCTCTTTTATCGTTGATCTTAAAGATGACACATTCCGGGATTGCCCACCTGTACGTTATTCCATTAGTTTGAAGAAAAGCAATCAAATCTTTATAATCTTTCCTCTTTTGCCGAATTTCAAATGGAATGTCTTTTAGCGTCTTTATAGTTACATTTCCCATTCTCAGTGGAGTTGCTGATGTTGCTTTTAGAATAGCATCTCTGGTCTGTCTTCTTGAGAATCTGACCACAATTTCTCCAGGTAGGCTATTTTTTTATATAATTGGAGTATGCCCTATAGGCCACCTCCATGTCTTTTACTAGTTCATCCGCTGTAGAGTCTATCACTGGAGCGATGATCTCGCTAAGAAAACTCCTCAGGTCCTCTTTTGCTGCTTCAGGAACTCCCTGGAACCTGAGAATCATATTGGCTTTTTCCATCTGTAGTTGCAGTACACGGTTTTCTTGAAGATTTTGCTTTATTTCCACCTCTCCCAGTCTTTTCTTCAACTTCTTACTTGTGGTGTCCATCTCTTGAATTTTCTCATTAGCCTGCTCCACTTTCTTCTCCGTTTCATTCAGCTGGAGCTGTTGAGATGCAAAGTTCTTATTCATCACAGTCAGTTGCTGGTTAATAACATCGAGTTTTTCCATCACCGGGTTGAGCATATCCGCTAGTAGTTTAATGATGTCTGCACCGTCTTCCGTTTGGGACTCTGACTGCCTGGCAGTTTCGTTTTTAACTTTGCATGCTGGGCTGCCATTTTTCCAATTTGTTTACACTTCCCACCGCTTTCTCCTGACTCGAGAAACTCACGCACGATGTCAAAAATCAAGTAAGTCTCTCACAACACTTGCACTACTTTCCTCCCCTCTTTCCCCCTTCGTGTAATTTATCGGTTATTCGCATAGGAGGCGTCCCTTTTTGCATCTGCTTCTTCCCTTACGGGGGGTGGGGGGAATCCACTTTTTTAAAAAGTCCATTTTAATCAGAACTCACGTTCATTGTCGGTCAGATTCTTTGACCACGCTGTGTTTTAACGATCTTCCACTCAATCTCCGGTGCTTGTCCCGGTCAAACCAGCTTGTGCCCGAAGGCCACACAGCGACTGGACCATCAGGGCAGAGGGGAGCCTCGATTCTCCGGCATTACACCATCAAAGAGGCTACCCCTCAAAGCCCTCTGGCCTGGAGCCTATTGCAAAGGCTCCGTGGGGGTGTCACTTGAGGTGGCACCCCTCCAGGCTGCTGGTGTGCGATTCGCCCTCCCGTGGCTTGGGGAGAGTGACCGCCATCGCTGCTTCATAAACCAGAAGTCCCTCTTTTGTACAACTCTTATAGGGAGCCAGAAATTTTTCCAAGTGAAGATCACATGCCTGGAACACAAGCTGCCTCTCTGCATTAGGTGCAGGTATTTCATCTTTTTTGTGCTGAAGAGCTGGTGTTAAGCATATAATAAGGAAGGCAGGCAGTAGCTACAGTAATGAAAAAGGCTGCTCTTCACAGTTATTTACCAGTGCTTTCTTTTGTTTATGTTTGTTTCTTACAATGGGTCAATGAATCTCAGTCTTGTTTCAAAAAACTGGGGACATGTACTCTCCTTCACCTGGAATGCAATTCCACATAAATTATATTTAATGTTAATTTAATTATGAAACTTAAGCATGCCATATTGAACGTTTATGATCTATGATACACATGTTTCTGCAGAATTAAAGAGAGAGACTATTAAATGCTTGGTCACCTTCAATAAGTGTTATTATCAATTATATCCTTAATTATTATGATCTGTCAAGATAAGTTCTATGAGTGAGTACAAGGCAGGGTTGAGGGGTTATGTTTCTGTGTCATTAATTTTAAAGTTGAACAAATGAGAAAGTGTTTGGGAAATTGGTCTTTGATTCTGCCTTTTCCACTTAAATGATTCAACTGAAAAGATAAAGTGGAGGGGAAGAATGGTCTAGTGGGTAGTGCCAAGTAGCAGAATAATCAACTCAGCCTAGCCTCTGCCTATAAAAAAAACATTCTGTCAGTTAGAGTGCCAATATGCTGCAGGTATTAGGGATAAATATCTGACCTTTCCCCACAAAATCCCTGTGGAAAATATGAGCTTAAAATCACAGCATATTCGCGATCATGGGTTTTTGTATCATTCAGGGTGTGTCACATGGCCCATTTGATCAGGGTTTGCCACTGTTCCCTCTCACATTTAAATTTTCCATTCACATGTGCCAATCCACCTCCCATGCCAAAGCAGGCTCACTCCCGCAATGCTCCCAGGTTTTCCTGCCCCGGGAAAATCAAGTATTTTCCTGGCACTTGTGCTTTGAATGCGCAATTTCACCCATCTGGACAGCCACCTTTCACAATGATTGCGATTAGGGCCATCTGACCGCTCTGTGCGATTTTTTTAAAAACCTTCCAGCTTTGAGGGCTTGAGTAAACAAGCACTCATCCTGCTTGGAGAAAAGTCCTGCCCACTGTCCCCTGGCATGGAGGTGGCATTGAAAGTTTCTGGGGGAAGAAGCTATGGGGCAGGCTAGCAGGCAAGCGGGCTTTGGCATCTGCCCCAGGAGTCCCGGAAGCTGCGGCATTAGGAGGGAGGGAGGGAGGGAGCCCCCGGCGCCAGGAAGCGCGCCCAGCTAGCCAGCAGCATCGGGCGGAAAGGAGAACTCTTTCAAAGGTGCCTTTTTCTTTTCTTTTCATCGGGCCGGTGGCTGGAAAGTTGCTGGGGGGGGGAGTGGGCAGGCGGGGCAGGCGAGCTTGCGGTTCAGGGAGGGATGTGTGAACATCCCAACTCGGAAAAAATATTCCGGTTTAAATTACATTGGGAACAAAGCGCAATTGCCTTGCCGTGTAACCACAGCCATAGATTTGTAGCTTATTGCTGACTGTGGTGCAGTGTGAGAGATGTGTTACTTATAGAAGGAAAATAGAATAGAATAGAATAGAATAGAATAGAATAGAATAGAATAGAATAGAATAGAATAGAATAACTAGACTAGACTAGACTAGACTAGACTAGAATAGACTAGACTAGACTAGAATAGAATAGAATAGAATAGAATAGAATAGAATAGAATAGAATAGAATAGAATAGAATCACAGAGTTGGAAGGGGCCATACAGGCCATCTAGTTCAACTCCCTGCTCAATGCAGAATCAGTCTAGAGCATCCCTAACAAATGTTTGTCCAGCCGCTGCTTAAAGACTGCCAGTGAGGGGGAACTCACCACCTCCCTAGGCAGCTGATTCCACTGTTGCACAACTCTTACTGTAAAAACGTTTTTCCTAATATCCAGCCAGTATCTTCCCGTCCTTAATTTAAACCCATTATTGTGAGTCCTATCCTCTGCTGACAACAGGAACAGCTCCCTGCCCTCCTCTGTGTGCCAGCTCTTAAAGAGAGCAATCAAGTCCCCCCTCAGCTTCCAGTTCTCCAGACTAAACATTCCCAAGTCCCTCAGCCTTTCCCCATAGGGCTTGATCTCCAGGCCCCTGATGATCCTTGTCACTCTCCTCTATGTCAGCTCCATTCCGTCCACATCCTTTTTGAAAGGAGGCTTCCTGCACACAAGACTTCAGGTGCTGCCTGACCAATGCAGTGTACAGCAGGATTATAACATCTTGTGATTTGGATGTTATGCCTCTGTCGATACACCCTAAGATCACATTTTGTCACTGCATCACAGTGGCTGCTCATATTTAACTTTCAGTTCACCTGTACCCCGAAATATTGTTCACACACACTGCTACTGTAGAAAAACTCATGAATACCAGAGCACTCCCCGATTCTCCCTTTGGAGTCTGACAGGTATCAATGGTTTGCCATTCTTATAATGGGATAACACTGTTTGCTCTACAAAACTAATGATCTCTGATGCTCTAAATTTCAGTAAGAGAATCCACTAGCCACCCTGAGCCCGCATGCGGAGAGGGTGGGATATAAATCAAATAAATAAATAAATACATAGGACACTGGATGATCTTTCCTAGTCCTTCTGTAATTAATTGATGTTTTATGCATCAGGTAGTTAGCACTTCTTTTGGTTCCACTACATTTGTGTTTGTTCTATATATGCATTAAATATTTAA
This sequence comes from Gekko japonicus, assembly GCF_001447785.1. Lineage (NCBI taxonomy): Eukaryota > Metazoa > Chordata > Lepidosauria > Squamata > Gekkonidae > Gekko > Gekko japonicus. The sequence goes on from NW_015164701.1 coordinate 525,687, forward strand.
CAGACCACAGCCCATGAAGAAGGCCACCAAGATAGGGTAGGATTAAAGGTTCATAATTCCCCAGACGCAGGTTTTTTGGGGGTCCCAGGAAGTTTACCTGCCTCAGTTTACTCTCATGCTCTCACTTATAAAATGCCTGTTATCTCCAGGATTTGGCAACAGCTAGAAGTTATTAAAAATTGTAATTTGCTCTTTGTTTCACTTGAAATTATCTCCCTGCAGCAAGAGAGCGCTTCAGTTAAGTGAAGGGTTAAAGTGAGTGACTATAGACTACTGAAGAGGCCTTTTGCTTAATTAAAAATCGGTGAATCCTTGCCTCCCTCATGTTTCTCTCTCTCTTTCTTGCTCTCTTCTTTCTGAGTATGTATGAGAGAATTTTGTGTGTGTGTGTGTGTGTGTGAATGTTGTCTTAAGTCCTTATCCTGAATGCTATCAGATATTTAGCCTGTAGGTCAGACAAAATTATTCCCACCATCACTAGAACCTTTTTAAAGTCCAGGTATTCTTGGTAACTGGAATGCACAAAATCGTCCTCTCTCTCTCTTTAAGTTCAGTTAATACGTTATTCCTTTCCATAATCTCTACTAATTGGCAGGGCTGGCCTGACCATTAGGCAAACCTAGGCAACTGCTTAGGAGCCAGAGTGGGTGACAATTTGAGGGGCAGCGACAAGCTCTGCGCTAAGTTGCTGTTTCTCCTCCCTTCCTTCAGGCTTCTCAGCCACCCTTACTCGTGTGCTGCCGAGAGGTATTAAGTGCATGCCCAGTCAGCAGGCAGAGGGGGAGGGAGGAAGAGCATGAGGGGGGGAGGTTCACCCACTAGTGGCAGTGCTTAGCAAGCAGAGACCCAGGCAGCTCCAGCTCCACCTCTCACTCCTCTCCCAGCCAGTTGACTGGGTGGCAATCTGCTGAGAGGCCAGAAAGTTTGTCCTCAGATTCTTCCTTGACTGTTTATGAGAGACTAGGAATAAGGCCCATTGTGGAAATAAATACAAGGAGCTCTAGAAAGAGGATCTGGGAGAGTGCCCCAGCCTTGAGCAGTCAGTGTCAATTTGCAGTGGTGATCTCAGCAGGGTATAATGACACAGAGTCCACCATTTTCTCCAGAGGAACTGATCTCTGCTACCTGAAGAGCAGTTGTAATTTTGAGTGATCTCCACCCTCACCTTGAGATTGGCAACAATGGTTTCCCAGGAGGAAATGGCTGGTTTGGAGGGTGGAGTCTATAGCATTGTATCTGTCTGAGGTCCCACCCCTCCTCAAACCCCACCCTCTCCAGGCTCCACCCCTCAAGTCTCCAGGAATTTCCCAACCTGGAATTGGCAACCCTATCTTCTTTCCAGCCAATCATCAACCTGCTATTATCTGCCCCTCTGACTTCAGCTTTCCATCTCTTCCCCTCTCCCTGTAGCTTCTACCTAGTAAAAGTACAGTCTTTCTCCAGAGTGGTGACCAAAGTAGGTCACATCATTCTCCTCTCCCTCTTTAGATTTGCACAACAACCCTGTGAGGTACATTATGCTGAAAGTCTGTGAGTGGTCTGAAATCACCCAATCATCTTCCACAGGAAGAACCTGAGACTGGCAGACCCTGCTCTGAAGTGCTGTCTTGGGGGGCCACTTCAGCAGGGTATAATGACACAGAGCCCATCATTTTCTTCAGGGGCACTGAACTCTGCTATATGGAGAGCAGTTGTAATTCTGAGTGATCTATGGCATTGTACCTGTCTGAGGTCCCACCCCTCCTCAAACCCCACCCTCTGCAGGCTCCACCCCTCAAATCTCCAGGAATTTCCCAACCTACCTTTATTCCCCCTTCACTCTTCCACTTTCCATCTCACCACCACCACCTGCAGCCTCTACTGTGCTTTGGAGCCCTGACTGACACATCACATTGGCTGTCATGGGGGGCCCATCTCAGCAGGGTATAAGGACACAGAGTCCACCATTTTCTCTAGGGGAACTGATCAATGCCATCCAGAGAGAAGTTGTAATCCTAAGTGATCTCCAGCCCTCACCTGGAGATTGGGAACAGTGGTTCCCCAGGAGGAAATGGCTGGTTTGGAGGGTAGAGTCTATGGCAGGGGTGGCCAAACTTGCTTGATGTAAGAGCTACATAGAATAAACATCAGATGTTTCAGAGCCACAAGACACAAACAAATATTTCACGTTTTTACTGGTAAATATGCACATTTGCTTTTTATTAACATTAAATAAGACTGCCGACTTCCGGTTTTGGTGACTTGGGACTTGGATGCATCTCATTGATCTCTTGATGGGGATGTGCCAAAACACAGCATACAGGAGGGGTTTTGGCTGATTCCAGACCCCCCCCCAGAGTCTCTGTAGGAGGCTCTTAGCCTGGGGAGCAGGGAAGAGCCTCTCCCGAAGTAACGACTTAGGGATTGAGGCTCGCCCATCCCCATGAGGTCCTGCTGCCATGGACCCATTATGGCATGCAGAGTTGACCGCCGGACAAGCGGATAAGGGACTAAGCAAAACTACCTCCTACAATGAGTCAAATCTGAACAAACAGTGAGTTAAGCGATCCCCATGTAAACGACCAAGTCTCTGTATGTTTGATTGACTCGAGAAAGGAGTGGCTGGTGGGGAAGGGTTGAAGATTCACCCCCAAAAAACTATGTGGTTCCTGAGCGTTACAGCAAGAGCAAGAAACAAAACCAACCGTACGAGACTTTAACGGAGTGTAAAAGGTGTAACCCCCTCATGGATCACTGCCTTGTCGTGGCGAGGGGGCTTGCGCAGTTCAATGAAGCTGTGGGCTATGCCGTGAAGGGCCACCCAAGACGGACAGGCCACAGCAGAGAACTCAGACCAAGCGTGATCCACCTGGAGAAGGAAATGGCAACCCACTCCAGTATTTTTGCCAAGAAAACCCCATGGACAGTATCAAAAGGCTAAAAGATATGACGCCGGAAGATGAGCCCCTCAGGTCGGAAGGTGTCCAATATGCTACTGAGGAAGAGCAGAGGGCAAGTACAAGTAACCCCAGAAAGAGTGAAGCGGCTGGGCCAAAGCCGAAAGGACCCTCAGTTGTGGATGTGTCTGATGGTGAAAGGAAAGTCCGATGCTGCAAAGAACAATACTACATAGGAACCTGGAATGTAAGATCTATGAATCAAGGTAAGCTTGACGTGGTCAAAAATGAGATGGCAAGACTGAACATCGATATCCTAGGAATCAGTGAACTAAAGTGGACAGGAATGGGCGAATTTAACTCAGAAGACCATTATATCTACTACTGTGGCCAGGAATCTCGTAGAAAAAATGGTGTGGCCTTTATAGTCAACAAGAGAGTGCAAAAGGCAGTACTGGGATACAATCTCAAAAATGACAGAATGATTTCTGTCCGATTCCAAGGCAAACCATTCAACATCACAGTAATCCAAGTCTATGCCCCAACCACTGATGCAGAAGAGGCTGAAGTGGACCGGTTCTATGAAGACCTACAACACCTCCTAGAACTAACACCAAAAAATGATGTCCTCATCATCATAGGGGACTGGAATGCTAAAGTAGGAAGTGAAAAGGTAACTGGAATAACAGACAAGTTTGGCCTTGGAAAGCAAAATGAAGCAGGGCAAAGGTTAACAGAGTTTTGTCAAGAGAACACACTGGTCATAGCGAACACCCTTTTCCAACAACCTAAGAGGCGACTCTACACATGGACATCACCAGATGGGCAACACCGAAATCAGATTGACTATATAATTTGCAGTCAAAGATGGAGAAGCTCTATCCAGTCAGTAAAAACAAGACCTGGAGCTGACTGTGGTTCAGATCATGAGCTACTCATTGCAAAATTCAGACTTAAACTGAAGAAAATTGGGAAAACCACGAGGCCATTCAGGTTTGACCTAGATCGCATCCCTGATGAATATACAGTAGAGGTGAAGAATAGATTCAAGGGTCTGGATTTGATAGATAGAGTGCCTGAAGAACTATGGACAGAGGTTCGTGACATCGTACAGGAGGCAGCAATCACCACCATACCAAAGAAAAAGAAATGCAAGAAAGCAAAATGGCTTTCTGATGAGGCTTTACAAATAGCAGAGGAAAGAAGGAAAGCGAAAGGCAAAGGCGAAAAGGAAAGATTTACCCAACTGAACGCAGATTTCCAGAGAACAGCAAGGAGAGATAAGGAGGCCTTCCTGAATGAACAGTGCAAAGTAATAGAAGAAAACAATAGAATGGGAAGGACTAGAGATCTCTTCAAGAAAATTGGAGAAATCAAGGGAGCGTTCCATGCAAAGCTGGCCATGATAAAGGACAAAAACGGTAGGGACCTAACAGAAGCAGAAGAGATTAGGAAAAGATGGCAAGAATACACAGAAGAACTATACAAGAAAGACCTCAATGTCCTTGACAAACACGACGGTATAATCACTGACCTTGAGCCAGACATCCTGGAATGTGAAGTTAAATGGGCCTTAGAAAGCATTACTAACAACAAAGCTAGTGGAGGTGATGGTATTCCAGCTGAGCTATTCAAAGTCTTAGAAGATGATGCTGTTAAAGTTCTGCACTCCATTTGCCAGCAAATTTGGAAAACGCAACAGTGGCCACAGGATTGGAAAAGATCAGTATACATTCCAATCCCAAAGAAGGGCAATGCCAAGGAATGTTCAAACTATCGCACAATTGCACTCATATCACACGCTAGCAAGGTCATGCTCAAGATCCTACAAGCTAGGCTTCAACAGTACGTGGATAGAGAACTACCAGAAGTACAAGCTGGGTTTCGAAGAGGTAGAGGAACGAGAGATCATATTGCCAACATTCGCTGGATTATGGAGAAAGCAAGAGAGTACCAGAAAAATATCTACTTCTGCTTCATTGACTATGCTAAAGCCTTTGACTGTGTGGATCACAACAAACTATGGCAGGTCCTTAAAGAGATGGGAGTACCAGACCACCTCACATGTCTCTTGAGAAACCTGTATAAGGGCCAAGAAGCGACAGTTAGAACCGGATACGGAACAACTGATTGGTTCAGCATAGGAAAAGGAGTACGACAAGGATGTATACTGTCACCTTGCTTATTTAATATATATGCAGAGTACATCATGCGAAATGCTGGCCTGGATGAATCACAAGCGGGAATTAAGATTGCTGGGGAAAAGATCAACAACCTCAGATATGCAGATGATACCACTCTAATGGCTGAAAGTGAAAAGGATCTAAAGAGCCTCTTGCTCAGAGTAAAAGAGGAGAGCGCAAAAGTGGGCTTGAAGCTCAACATCAAAAAAACTAAGATCATGGCATCCGGCCCCATCACTCCTTGGCAAATAGAAGGGGAAGTCGTGGAAGTAGTGACAGACTTCACGTTCCTGGGATCCCAGATCACCGCAGACTGTGACTGCAGCCATGAAATTAAAAGACGCCTGCTCCTTGGGAGGAAAGCGATGGCGAACCTAAACAGCATGATAAAAAGTAGAGACATCACCCTGCCAACAAAAGTCCGCATGGTCAAAGCAATGGTATTCCCAGTAGTCATGTATGGCTGCGAGAGCTGGACTATAAGGAAGGCCGAGCGCCGAAGAATAGATTCTTTTGAACTATGGTGCTGGAGAAGACTCTTGAGAGTCCCTTGGACTGCAAGAAGAACAAATCAGTCAATCCTCAAAGAAATCAACCCTGACTGTTCCCTGGAAGGCCAGATAATGAAACTGAAGCTCAAATACTTTGGCCACCAAATGAGAAGGGAGCACTCACTGGAGAAGACCCTGATGCTGGGAAAGATTGAAGGTCAAAGAAGACGGGGACGGCAAAGGATGAGATGGTTAGACAGTGTCAGCGATGCAACGAACATGAAATTGAGCCAACTTCGGAGGACGGCGGAAGACAGGAGAGCCTGGCGGGAGATTGTCCATGGGGTCGCGAAGAGTCGGACTCGACTGTGCGACTGAACAACAACAAAAGGTGTAAATTAATCCAAGGCACAATAAAATCGGAGAAGCTTGACTTTAAAACCAAATACTTTCTTCTTGTATAAACAATGGCTGGTAGAGGGAGGAGAATGGTGCCGGAAAATAAACCTCTCACAGGAAATACTACACCAACAACTCCCACTCAGGCACAGGAAGCCGCTGCAGACTTTCCCAATATGCTGGCTACAGCACTGCATCCTCTGCTGGAGCAAATGTCTAACATCACCAGTAAGTGGGACAGTGTTCAAAAGCTACTTGTGCAGATGGATAAAAGAGCAGATAAAACAGACAGAGCAATCAAGAGAATTGAAACAAAGACTAAAAGTGTGGAATAAGATTTGGAGGAAGTGAAAAAAAGAAAGAATCACAGACAGGGGTCGGATGGGGCTGGAGCTCTTCGGAGTGCAGCTCTGGGAGTGAGGAGCACAGGGGGCGGGGTGGTCACATGACCAAGCCCCGCCCCATGCTCCAAGCAGGCCTCAGTCAGTGCCACCGCAGCACCCTGGGAAGCACAGCCACCCCGCCCGCGCTTTCCGGGGCCGGGGCAATCTGCGGCACCCCGGGAGGCCTGGCCACCCCGTCCCATGCTTCCTGGGGCTGCAGCAATCTACGGTGCCCCAGGAGGCATGCCCACCCCTCCCAGCACTTCCCGGTGCCACGAGTGCCGGCCTGGAAGACCCGACCCGGCCACCTCCTCCTCCGCTCCCCCGTGCTTCAGCAGTACTCTCGGCAGCGCTTAAGGGGCCCCGAGACCTCCGGCTTTGCAAGCGTCCGGACATCGCCCAGATGTGAAGCCCCCCGCCCCCCCCAAAGTATTCAGGAGCCACCTGGGATGGCTGCCCAAGAGGACCGCCAGCCTCACCCTCAGACCACTGGGTGGGAAGCAACCGGGAGGGGCCCCAACGGCAGGCTTGCTCGGTGCGGAGCAGAGGCCTGAGTGTCCTTTGTGTCTCCTCCTCACACCTTTCCTCCCAAGCAATCACCCATCATCTCCTTCTGCATGGGGCGGGGGGGGACAAGGCAGGAAGAGAAGAAGAAGAAGAAGAGATTGGATTTATACCCCGCCCTTCACTTGGGAGTCTCAGAGCGGCTTACAAACTCCTTTCCCTTCGCCTCCCCACAACAGACACGGGTGGGGCTGAGAGAACTCTGACACAAACTGCTCTTTTTCAGGAACAGCTGTGCCAGTGCTTGTGACTGACCCAAGGTCACATCAGCAGGTGCAAGTGGAGGAGTGGGGAATCAAACCCGGTTCTCCCAGATTAGAGTCCGCACACTTAACCACTACACCAAACTCATCATCCAGGTGCCCCAACGGTCGCCAGTCAGCCGGACAAGCCACACGCTTTGAGTCTCTGGACGCACCGGAGGGCCCGGGAGTGGCACGAGCTGGGCAGGCCCCTCCCGGGCTGCAGAAGCAGGGCTGGCCTGGGTCCCCCCCCCCGTGTGGCTCTTTCCCAGAGCTCCCGAAAGCAAGGCAGAGAAGAGGGCGACCTGGGAGGGCACTCCAGAGGCCTCCGGGGAGGAATACCTGGCAAAGAATCTCTCCCTCTCCTGTTCTCTGGCCAGCCACGCCGCGCCACGGAGGAGCGTCGGTTCGACGGCCTCTGGCCCATTTCCCAGGCTCCTCCGAGGCAGTCTCCCTGGTTTCGTGGGTGGGGTTGGGTTCACATGTTTTGTCTTCAGTGGCTGTTCAGTATTCAACAGGCCAAGCCTCCAACAGTCGCTGCTTCTCTGTGGTGGGGCAGAGGTGCACCTGTAGCATTCCTGTCTTCAGTTCCCAAGCATCATTTTCTTTTTTAAAAAGGATCCTACAAACCTGTCCCCTGCTCTCTCTTAAGTGACTCTTGGGGCTGGCTCTTAGCAAAGGTCATTTGCAAAGCATTCAGGTAGTTGTAAAAGCAGGACTCCGGGACCCAACAATTGCTGGAGACTTGGGTTCAAGGTAATTTGCAGAGCTGCATCCAGGTATTGTATCGTCTCTGGAAGAGATAGATCTATTTAATTTTTTGCCATCCCTCTCCCCAAGTGTGGGCTGTGTCCAGACCGCAGTTCT
>NW_015164701.1:534321-545541 GCF_001447785.1 Gekko japonicus
CCCTCTCCCCAAGTGTGGGCTGTGTCCAGACCGCAGTTCTGACTGCAACTGGGCCACAATCAGATAACAGGAAATGATCCACAAAGCAGATAACTCCAAGAAGTGAGCCCAAGCATGCATCAAGCCAAGTCATACTCACACATGGTATTTTTGGCCCCTGTGTAACAGAGTGTTGGACTGGAGGGGCCATTGACTTGATCCAGCATTGGCTTCTCTTATGTTCTTATGTCTGGGGCAAGGGATGCTCTGTATTCTTGGTGCTTGGGGGGGCAGTGGGAGGGCTTCTGGTGTTCTGGCCCCACTGCCAGACCTCCTGAGGGCACCTGGTATTTTTGGCTGATGTGTGACACAGAGTGTTGGACTGGATGGGCCACTGGCCTGATCCAACATGGCTTTTCTTATGTTCTTATGTCTGGCACAGTGATGCTCTGCATTCTTGGTGCTTGGGGGGCAAGAGTGGGAGGGCTCCTGGAGTTTTGGCCCTGCTGGTGGACCTCCTGAGGGCACCTGGGTTTTGTCCAGTGTTTCCTCTAAGTGCAAGGTAGCTAAAAGTTTTTTAGCCTCCAGCTCATACAATTTTGTCTTAATTCAGGAAAGATGCCTCCAGAGCAAACTAATTTATGCAGTAGCCAAATTGCTCACTCATAGCTTTAATGCCAGTCACTCACAAAGGAGCATCCTGGGATGTGATATCAGAGTCATGTGACAGGAAGAGGGGGAGCTGGACCATAACCAACAGACCGAAAGGGCCAAGGACAAGAAGCAAAAAACAGTCATCAAGAGGTTCCAGTGATGTCAGGGGGTGTGGCCTTATGACACTCTTCTGGTGAGGTCAGGGGGTGTGGCCTTATGACACACTTCTGGTGATGTCAGGGGGTGTGGCCTTATGACACACTTCCGGTGATGTCAGGGGGTGTGGTATATGCTAATGAGCTATGCTAATGAGCTCCAGCAGCTCTTTTTCTACAAAAAGACCCCTGACAGATAAAGGTCAACTCCTGCAACTTCAATTGGAAAAATCAATGTATGCTCTACGCTTCCAAGGTGTTCCTGAGCAAAAAGGAGAAAATCTAAAAATAATTATAAGCAAAGCATTAGCATCAATGGCGGACCTTAAACAAGATGTCCTGCAAAATGATATGGACTTAGTGTATCGTACTTATTTAGATTTTATTAAAAATAAAATAAAATGCCTGGTGAAATATCTGTGAAATTTTCTAAGAGGTCCACTAGAGACGATGTCCTGAAAGCTACTTTGGGAAAACTGTTGAAAATTAAAGATGATGAAATCAAAATTCTAAAAGACATTCCACGGCAATATAAAGAATGAACTTTTTCCCTTCAAAATAACTCAATTACTTATAAATTGATCTTTCCAAAGGGACTTTTATTCAACTTTAAAGATAAGAAAACTAAAATTGACTCTGTCCAAAAGGCCAAGGACTTTTTGAACCAACAACAAAATCTGAACAAAGATGATAAATCAACTGTGGATGATCTGGAAGATGAAGGAACTAATGACGGAGAAATAGATGATACTTCAAGTGACTCTATCAGTACCACGGGAACTTCTGAGTCAGAGAAAGGAGAAGCAGCACCTAAGATGTTAAAAACGAATTTGAAACAAAAGAAGAAGAAGAAACGTAAGAGATAAACTGAACTTTAAAGGAGTACAAATCACCTGAACTTAGCTAAAGAAAATTTACTAAATTCACTCTACTGAAAACTTGTTTTTGTTCTAAAACTATTGTAGGTTGGATATATATCATGTAATGTTCTTGTATGACCCTTCCCTTTTTAGTTGCAGTGTATTCCCCCTGGTCCCTACCCCTTACGATGTAGTATATAAAATCCTGCTGGGAGCCACACAATATGTGTGAAAGAGCTGCATGTGGCTCCTGAGCCACAGTTTGGCCACCACTGGTCTATGGCATTGTACCTGTCTGAGGTCCCATCCCTCCTCAAACCTCACCCCCCTCTGGGCTCCATCCCTCAAATCTCCAGGAATTTCCCACCTGGAGTTGGCAACCCTATCTTCTTCTCAACCTAACTTTATTCCCCTCTCACTCTTCAGCTTTCCATCTCTCTCTCCCCCGGGAGAAAATTAACTGCTTTGGACAGTGGCCTCCATAGCATTCTGTTCAGCTGAGGCGTCTCCCCTCCCCAGACTCTGGCTTCCTTAAACTGGCTTCCTTAGACACAGAATCTCCCTACCTGGAGCTGGCAACCCTAGTCAGGACTGGACCCAATGAGTTTTCTCCCAAAGGCCAAAATAGGCATGGAAAGGGTCTTTTACTGACAGAACCAAGCTTGGTTTCCTAGCAATAGGCAATGAGGGGAAAGTAGGGCTCCCAGCTGTGAGTAGGGAAATACCTGGAGATTTGGGGGGTGGATCCTATGGAGGGCAGCGTTGGGGGTGTGGCGGAAGGACTCAGCAGTTATTTCCCAACCTGGAACTGGCAACCCTAGTCAGGACTGGCCCCAGTGGTGTGGAAAGGGTTTCGTTCCTTTGTCTTTTTACTGACAGAACCAAGCTTGGTTGCCTACCAACAGCCACTGAGGTAAAAGTTAGTCCCACAGAGGAGCCAAGCAGGCAAAGTGTCTTCCTCAGGAGAGAAAACGTATTCTGACAGGGAACAGTAGCTGGAGTGGGTGAAGAAGAAGAGCAGACCCAGCACCCGGCCAATGGCATGCAAGTACTCTTGAGTGGCGGCTGACGGGCCAATGGCTGATGGAGTGCATTGTGGGCGGGATTCAGGCAACACAGCCAGTGGATAGGGACAGCTTCTGTGTGACACATCATGGAGCCAACTGATTTATGAGTGTGTGGAATGTTTAGAAAGTGCCACCCCACTACTCAATTATATATAAGGAAAGATGTGTAGAAGGATGCACCTGCCTAAAGGAGTTTCTGGCCCTTCCCAGCTGCAGCAAGTTAGGTGAGGAATGAGGGTGCATCATGTCTGCCATCTGTGCTGGCCAGTGCTGGTTCTCTGTTCTCTCCCTGGGTTTTTCTAACTCATACATTCGCACTCCTAGAGGTCTAATACAAATCCATTGATCTTAGCATTTGTTACTCTTCAGGACCAATCCAGCAACTATTGCCTGTTCTTCTGTGTATCTGGGAAAATATGGCTTTGCAGATTGTGCAAAATGAGGTGGAATATCCATCTGTATCTATACAATGCAGGTGTGCTGACATCATTGTAACCAGCTCAATGAATCTTTGACATCATAATGCATGATGACATAGTTGTTTCAATTCATGCTTAATAATAATTGATTTATTGCACTTGCATACCTTACTGGGCATTTAACATCATAATGTTTCTTTGAGTTAAAGCAAGAGGAAGTAAGAAAAGCTATTAAATGCTTGGTCACTTCCAATAAGTGCTATTATCAATTATACTTACTGATTATTATTATTATTTGTCAAGAGCTACATTTGAACAGAAAACCTTCATACTATTAATATGCATTTGCATATTAAAGGATATGAAAAAGTAGCTACACATGAATAGCAGCTTATTTTTAAATATTTATGACTCAGATGTTTCCATTAAAAATAAATAATAAATCTGGCTTGCATTATAAGCGAACAGACAGGAAAAATATTAAAAAGTGTTTTGAAATCAGTGAACTTGAAAAGCCATCCATAACAAATAAAGCACTTTATTATACAAAGCCAAGTCTTTTGATAATGTGTCATTTTTCAAAGTCTCAACCAGATTATGAGATAAATTCCAGTGCAGCAGAGATATTTGCATTTTATCACCCCAAAAGGTAACTGCATGGTAATGAATAGGGTTGCCAGATCTCCCTATATGGCAGGAGAATTTCACCTGCAACCCCTGCTGCCTACTGCCACTCTGTCAGCTATCAGGAGGCAATAAATTAAAAAGTTGTTGTCAGTGTGGAGGCATTATGCCACTTCCAGTAGTGGTTGGTGTAGTGGTTAGGAGCATTGGACTCTAATCTGGGGGAACCAGGTTTGATTTCCCACTCCTCCACATGCAGCTGCTGGTGTGACCTTGGGTCAGTCATAAGTTCTTTCAGAGCTGTTCTTTCAAGGGCAGTTCTCAGGAGAGATCTCTCAGCCCCACCTACCTCACAGGGTGTCTGTTGTGGGGAGCGGAAGGGTAGTGAAGGGCAGGGTATAAATCCAATCTCTTCTTCTTCTCTCTAAAGCCTGCAGCAAGGCAGGAAGTAGGCTTGCCAGGATCCTGGTCAGAGTGGGGGTTCCTTTGCTTTTGCAGGCTCCCAAACAGATATCCCCACACAACATCAGCAACATGCTGACGTCCCTTCCGGAAGTGATGTCATCACATTGGCTACATTGGGCCCGACACTCCACTTTTGGGGCAAAACTCTATGGTTTGTGGCCATTTTTTACCATAGAGTTTTGCCTAAAAGTAGAGCATAACCCCAGCATCACTGATGCAATGATGTCACTTCTGGAAGTGACATCAGCATGTCGCTGATGTCCCCGCCCACCCCTGGGATGCCTCCCAAATCCCCCTACCGGCAGGAGGAAGGCACCTGACAACCCTAAAAGGAAGAGAGGGAAATTAAATTGTCTTCCTGCCTGAATTCTTGCAATTCTCCACCTTCTGTATGCAAAATTTCAGGAGGAAAGTGCAGCATACCAAGGATATTCTAGCATTACTTCTGAATAATGGATTTAAGATGTTATAACATTTTGTACTGGAAGATCTTTAGTCTCTCCTTCATACTCATATTGTTTTCAGGGATGCTGAGGCTGGAAGGGAGTATAAAATTTTGGGCAATCCAGTTTTAGAATCACATGCAGCAACCTGCATACAAAATAAATCCAATTGGAAGATAAAATATATAAATTAGATTTTGCTCTGTGTTACAGCCACCTGTGGTACGACTCCATACCTGCTTAGCTGATCATTTTACATAGTACTGTTTTCATAAGTGTAGCTGCAGCTTTTGCTAATGTTTGAATACAGGCCTTGTAAACTGGAAGAGGGGGCCTAGGGAAACTCAAAAGGGGCTTCTGGTTGTGTCCTCTGTTCTCTAGGCACTAAGCTTCTAGTAGTTGAACTGTGAACTGTTTCACCTGTGACTTCTTTTTTAAAAGTGGAATGAGTGTTCCCCCCCCCCGCTTCTGTGAAACCCCATCTAACAGGAACAATAAATGCCTGCCTGCTTTCAATTTACAATCCAGAAATGCTCATCAGATTAAGAGAATTCTCACCACTAAGTGCTTTGCAGTACTGAGATGACTGACAGCCTTCTCCCTCTATAACATTACTTTCACAGTGCTCCATATATCATGTGCAGCAAGACCTTTCACGTTGCTTTTGGTTAGCCACAGGCATGGTGATAGTGATGACTTGCTTGTAGTTACATTGCATGGCTACAGGGCCAGGTGCATTGCTTTGTTATAGCAGTGTGAAACATGGTGCATTTAATATATAGCCATGGAACTGAGCTATCAGGTTGTAGCTTCCCTTTGGGGTCAGTGACCCACTCTGTTGGACTTTTATTTTATTTTTTATGTCCATGAAGTTTTGTTGTGCAGTTCAATATCTCTAACAGAGCAAAGGGCACAGCCAGCATCTGTCTATTATGTTTCCAGAAGTATCAGGTTTATGATCTGCTCACTTCTGATTCCACCTGCTTCCCACATTCACACCTTTGCCTACCCATCTTCTTTATCACAGCCACAGCACACAACATTCCTTTTCAGTTTTCTCAGATAGAGCTCAAATGCTTTATGGTAAACCGTGTAAACAGTAAACTGAGAGATGTTACGTTTAATTAGAAAAATAGTGTTGAGGCTTTAGTCTATAGAAAGATTCCTAGAACAATAGAGGAGTGATCACTGTAAATCTGTACAGTTCTTTTATACAAAGTTATATTAGAAATGCCATTTTGTTCTGCAGTGAACACAGGAGCTCAAAGCAGTTGAGACTTAGCCGTCTCTGAAGCAGTTTGGCATTTCAGACTGCACCACTTTGTTTTCCTGCCCTTTTTCGCCAGCACAGATGATCTCCATCCTTTTTTTTTTTTTGAACATTCATTGTAGAGTGCTATGGCGCTATAGCACTATAGCGCCATAATGCAACTACAAAACAGCAACCCCATTGGAATGCCTGGACTCCACTGGGATACATGAGATGGCTACATCTGCCACCTGGAAACAAGTACCTCATTGGACTGCAGGCTTTGGCAGGAAATCAGGGCATCAGTGATTGGTGTGACAGATGTTGCTAACCCTTCCATGCCCACTGTGAGTCAGGGGAAGGAGATGGGTTGTCAGGTTGCCAGTTAGGGAGAATATGCTTATTGGACAGCAGGTTTAGGTGGGAGATCAGGGCATCAGTGATTGGTGAGACAGATGTTGCTGACCCAGCCTGATGTGGATCCATCCATGCTAAGAGGTGATTGCCTGGGAAGTGACTGACACAGAGCTGGATCAGGTATAAAAGGCAGGGAGGCAAACCCCTTATCTTTGTGGGCTGAAGTTGGTGAGTGGTAGGCTTGTCTGGTTAGAGTAGTTTTGTGTGATTGTGTGAGAGGCTACTGATCTATTAGTCATGGTCTCCATAACTACCTTGTTGCAACTGATCCTGGAGGTGTTGCAGATGATGATCAGCAGCACAGCAGCTTTGAGTGAGGTGCTTACGCACTTCCTTCATCTCTCTAGGAGGAGGAGGAGGGAGGGGGAGGAGAACTGACATGCCTGTCTTGAGCCATGCACCCTCCAGGTACAATCAGAGGGCATCTATCAGGGCATGGGCACCTGTCATTGCTGCCCATACAGTCCCTTGACGGTGGGTAAAAGAGAGGAGTGAGGACTGGTGGAACAACACTGTGATGGGCACATGGATCAATAAAGACTGGCTGAAGAATTTCCAGATGCCTAGGGCAACCTTTTTTGAACTAGCTGGCACCCTGAGGCACCGTCTGGAGCGGCAGAACACTCACATTATGATATCCATTCCAGTGGAGAAAAGACTGGCTATCACCCTATGGTACCTGGCCAAACAAGAAATATTCAGGGAACTCAGACATCAGTTTAGTGTGGGCCTGTCAACTGCATTCCTTATTGTGAAGGAGGTGATTCTGGAGAAGCTCTTCAACAAGAAGGTCTGCCTTGGAAATAAGCATAATTTCTTTCGGATGAATGCAGAGCTTCCTAGATTCTGTCATCCCCCCACAATGCAAGGACTCACAGTGGGCATGGAAGGGTTAGCAACATCTGTCACACCAATCACTGATGCCCTGATTTCCTACCAAAGCCTGCAGTTCATTGAGGTACTTGTTTCCAGGTGGCAGATGTAGCCATCTCATGTATCCCAGTGGAGTCCAGGCATTCCAATGGGGTTGCTGTTTTGGTGTTGTGTTATAGCGCTATAGCGCTATAGCACTCTAAAATGAACATAAAAAAATGATGGAGATCGCCCGCACTGGCAAAAAAGGGCAGGAAAACAAAGCGGCACAGGAGGAAGCGCTATGGGGCATTTTACACAGCACTCCGTAGCGCTTCAGAAATGGTATAGAAAAGTGGAGACCGCTTGGAAGCAGTTTGCAGGTAAAACGATTCAGCCACATTTCCTGGATAGGACCGAAGCATTTCTGTCTGAAAGTGAAAATATATTCCGGTAGGGAACCGTTACTAAAACGGTTCTGTCTGAAATGTCAGACCAGAAACCGTTAGGGAATAGTTCCTGAACTGGAATATATCGACTGTCTGAAATTCCCCTCTGTCTCAGACATCTGGGAGTGCTGGAGTAGATGTTGTCAAACAGACAACCAGTCAGTGCATTAGAGGTGCTTTGTCATGGTACACATCTTGATCATTATGGGTACACACAGGTAAATAATATACTTGGCCACCTTTGTACACAATTAGGGCCATCAAGGCAGTCAAAAGTTAAAAATATTATACAAATCAATTTTAGAAACAACACATGTATAAAACTGACAAAGATTTGGATTGTGATATGTATTGGAAGATTAAATTAGTTGTAACTCTTGGTATAAAAAAACTGAGTGATGCATTTCTCAGTATTGATAAGTTTCATTTTCTTCTGTTAATTAATTTATGGCTCCTTTTTATCCAGTGCCAAGTGATGAAATTCAGTTCTCTTCTTTCTACCTGATATTTTCAAATGAACATCTTCAACTTATTACAGTTGTTCAATTGCTTAAGCATTTTGGATGAACATCACTTTTCATGATGTCAGTGGAGAAACCTTTCCACACACTTTGAGGCTAACGTTCCTCCAGATTGATATTTCTGTTGCTTTTATACCAATGACACCAATTTTATTGAATGCCCACCAAAAAAATTCATGGAAGGCAAATTTTCTTCTCTCTGGTTTTATACAAAGTAATAAAAATTAGTAAGAAAGCAAAATTTGATATGATTTCCTTTTGCTATAAGAGCAAATTGAAATGGAAAAGGGAGTGGTTGAATAAGAAAAGGAAAGGGCCAGATGGAAGGGGTGCGTTTGGAGGAAAAAGAGATCATAGCAAAGGGGAAAGGGGGACTGGTTATACTCCTTAGCCCAGAGTCCATGCAATCCTGAAACTGGCCCTACTCCCCAGGCAGTGAGGAGCTTCACCGGAAACCTCCTTCCTGAGGGGCACAGGCTACTAGATCATCATTCCCTACCTAAAGTTGATCACCTTCCCTCACTTCCTGAGTCTCAGGGAGCCACAGGATGCTGGAGTGACACTACAACCACTACAGCTCCACAGCAGCAGAGGCTGCACAGCATCAGTGGAGTGAAGGCAGTTAACCATAGGACAATGCCCCTCCCTGTGCAAAGCGCGGGCTAGCTGTCCTGGATGCCCCATGCCTAAACCACCCCTGGATTAATCCATCCTTCTCCAGATCTTGTTTTCAGCTCACAATCACCACACTGCTTTTTATCACAAGGGAAAAGATGTTGGTAAGTGTATTTTCCCAGTATCTCCATCATCTGATGAGCTTGAGGAGCATTATTGTGAGCTGGAAAAAGACTAGAGGAAAAATTAAGTAGCTATTCCCCATCCACTCAGCTTCCACTCAGCTATAGCTTTCTCCAGGCTGCACTGGGCCAAAAAGAAACAGAAAGTATTACTGAACACTGGGTGATATGCAGTTTGAGCTCAAGAGTGATGACTGTGTTGAAACTGGTTACATTTCAGCAGTGTTCTTCATGGCTATTTTACAGTATCAAGAGATATATTACTTTCAAAAACCAGTTTGCGTTTCACAAAAACTGTGGTATAAATAGGTAATTTTTGACTCTGGAACCTTTCCCATAAGATAATAGTGTGCACTTCAAATGTGAAATTACAGCCAGTGTTGAGCCCAGGAGTAGGGGGCCTGGATTTCTGCTGCAAAGGTAAACACTACATAGAACTGGAACACATGAGAAGCTATGCCCCCCAAGTGTCTCTGAAATCTGTTTCCCTCTGGATCTTACAGATACTTTTGTAATCACATAGGCCCTTATAAAGTGGAGAAATGTCTTATTTCTGCTGCCAGGAAGTCTGTGCTTCAAACTTTTCCTCATACATGGACACACCTATGAACACTTTGGGTTGCTGGGAGGCTGGGAAGGGGTGACATGAGGGTGGTCATCAGTGATGGTGTGATGTCACTTCCAGGAAAACCACAGGAGATGTCATGCCTCTCTAGGAATCACTGGAAACTATATAGTAAAATCACAGAGTTTCTGGCAATTCCTAGAGAGGGCTGGTGTCACTTCCAGGCTTTCCCTGGACGTGGTGTCATGTCATTGGCATGATGGCCAATTTTTTAAATTCTTCTGCCT
The DNA here is from genome assembly GCF_001447785.1 of Gekko japonicus. Taxonomy (NCBI): domain Eukaryota; kingdom Metazoa; phylum Chordata; class Lepidosauria; order Squamata; family Gekkonidae; genus Gekko; species Gekko japonicus. The sequence goes on from NW_015164701.1 coordinate 544,125, forward strand.
CCATTTCAAGCAGCAGCAGAAAACAAGAAGCAGAGACAAAGAATGCCTGGTCCATGCTAATGGACTGGCGTCCCTAACTTCGATGACTTATGAAAGACACTATTCTCTAAGGCCCCTTACAGACAGCCTTTGTATCTGTTTTAGTAGCAAGTTGCTAATGTTTTTTGTGTGTCAGTTCAGACACAACCATTTTAGCAGCCAGCTGCTAACGAATTTTATTTACCTGTTCATACAAAGCCACTTGCATCCCATTGGCAAAGTGGGGCTGAGCTGTTTTTGAGGGAAAGAGCTTTTTTCTATCGCTGTGGAGTGCTGTTTAAAAAGTCCATAGCACTTCCTACAATGCCGCTTTTTCTTCCTGCCCTTTTTTGCTGCACAATCTTCCTCACACCAGTGAGATGTGTTGACTCCACTGAGAGACTGTGAGTGCAGTTAGACAAGCACTTTGATCTATTGTGGTTGCTTCTCACCAATGTATCCCATCCTGCAGACGTCAGTCCCCCATGCTTACCCCCAACTTTCCAGACACCGGATAAAGTCCAGAACTTACTGAACCTACCAGGGCCACCATGCATATCTGGATGTATGATTGCTCCATTGCTTGCTCAAGCTGTTTGGAAAGTCTGAAGTTTCCACTCTGTGGCCACAATTTTTTTTACTCAGCGATGTGTGCATACACGCATATTCGCACCTGGGTTGTGAATCACCATCCAATGGCAAATAAGCATTTCTGTGTATACACAAAAAGGATTTTTTTAAAAAAAGATGCACCTGCTTCATGGTTACTGCAGCAGTAATCTGAATGGTTGACTACGGAGTGAGTGTGCAGTGAGGTGGGATAAGGGAGGCATGTTTGGATGAAACTCTTGGGAACAATAGTATCAGATAAATTAGAGGCACGGCCAGACTTCACCAGCTTCTGTCATCTGACTGCAGCCTGTATTAGTTTAGCACTATAGCATTCAACTTAGATTGTTCGGCAGAAGGGTGAGGAAGATCACATGGCAAAAAAGGGCATGATAAAAAGTGGTGCAGTTTGAAATGGCCATAGTGCTTCAGAGACGGCTCATTAATGAGATGAAATTTGCTGTGTGAAACCCCTGTCCCTGTATTGCTTTACGCAGAACCATGCCAACAACAGATAGCATCTGGTTTAAAATGGTAAAGTGAAAGGGGTAAACTAGTCAGTCTCCTTTCCCCCACCACCATCACCACTAATAACAGTCTTCCTGTAAGCTGGTTGTTAATTATGGATGAACAAGGGGTGGCCCGCGATAGTCGCGGGGGGGGAGGCGGAGCTCCAAACTGAGCTCCGAACTCAGGAGGCGCAGGAGGAAGCAGCAGGAGAAGGTAATCCCCCCCCATCCTGCTGGTTCCTCCCCCGTATCCTCCCCCCCCGCTCAATCTCCCCCCTCTG
>NW_015164701.1:545683-553258 GCF_001447785.1 Gekko japonicus
CCCGCTCCGATGCGAGGGCCGAGCTGCGAGCCGCCCTCCACTCTTCCCCCCTCTCGCGGCTCGCCTCGCGGCGTTCACAGAGTGTTTCGTGCGCGTGCGCACGGAACGCTCTGGCACTTTCGGGGGCTTTTAAACATCCCCCCGAGGTTTTTTCCCACTTTTTGGATTTTTGTGCACACGTTGGCACCGCCCCACATGTGCACAAACCTCTCCCTCCCCCCCAGATCCCCCCGATGTGCGTATTTAGCTATCCGCACAGACGGGGCGACTTCAGTATTAGTATAAGGACGATTGAGCGCTTAGGAAAATCTCTATATATTTCACAGAAACAACAACAACAACAACAACAATACATATTTAAAATGATAGCATCTAATGTTTAGGTATTATATTATCCAGTTTTCCCCTTCTTGACACTCTTTTGAAGTTGTCACGTCTAAAGTTGTTTTAAACATATGCCTTACATGAAAAGCGAAATTGCTGGCTAGCACTGACTATGTAGGCCACATTTCAACCTGGAGTGAATGTGACAGTTGAGTAATTGCAGACACTGCTGTAATAACAACATTATAATCCAGAATGGATGAATGCATTGCATAGGCTCCATACAGGAACTGAGATTGCTTGATTGCAATTCAGAAAGCCCAGCTTGAGCTCCAGACACCAGTGAAATAGCTTGAATGATGTCTTGGGGTAGGGTGTGGCATCAGGGAATGTATTGCTAAAACTCTCTCAAAAATAAAATGTTACTATTTTTTAATCGTTCCCCTTTTTGTCATGAAGTACAATAACTGATGGGTGTTAAAGAGCAAATGGTTTTCCCTTCAGGGCAGAAGCAATTACGTTACCAATTTGTAATATGATGTTCGTATGTGTGAATCCACTTGCCAGCAATTCCACTTTTTTGCTGCTATTTACCAAGTTCTGTATTTCTTCTGGCTTTCTTCTTTCTGGCTTCAAAATGCTCAGTATTTGAAGGACACAAACTATGTGTCCAGCCTAAGAGCATCTGAAAAACATTTGCCCAGTGCCAATGTATCATTCTTTCTTAGCAGCAGAGTGTGAAAAGGCAACTCTTAACGTGTTCATGTTACATGAGAATTGTATGGTTTCTAGCCTCATTAATTTGCCCCTGGCAGCTGGAGCTTATGTCAAGATAATACAAAGGTGAGATGTGATCTGCATTTGGGTTACTAAAATACTAGTCCTCTATAACAGGAGAGATCATGTTGAACTAAGTTTCCCCCCCTTTTCACAGCAGAAGGGTAACATGGAACCACAGACATTGTGCCAGCCCTGACCTGGAAGGCCCAGGCTACCACAATCTTGTCAGATCTTAGAAGCTAAGCAAGGTCAGCCCTGGCTAGTACCTGGATGAGAGACCTCCAAGGAATACCAGGGTTGTGACATAGAAGAAGGCAATGGCAAACCACCTCTGAAGGTATCTTTCCTTGAGAACTGTAGGTGGGTTGCTAAAAGTCAGTGGTGACTTGACAGCACTTTCCACCACGTCCACATTGTACCAAGTTCAAATATGATCTTAATTAGGTAACTATAAGCACTGCTGGACTCAGATGTTTTAAGGTATACTGTGATTGATTTCAATGTAGAATTTCATTTGATGATTCCTATGAAGTATTTACAGAACAGATCTGTAAATCTATAGGCATTGAGTGCTTAGGGCAGAAGTGAGCAATTTATGATCTGTGGTCTACATCCAGCCCACAAGTGTTTTTCATCTGGCTCTTGAACTACTTAACAATTTGTCAGGAACATCAGATCAGTGGATAGCTTGCTGGTTGATTCTCTTGAAAAACTGTTAAGCTGTTCAAGGGCTGAGGGCCATAAAGGGGGTTGCAAAGCATAAGAGAAGGGTACATCTGCAGCAACCTGTGCTGTTTCCCTGAATGGAAACATGGGTGAGCCAGAAATGCCATGAGATTGCCATCATGGGAAACAGGTACAGCTGGACCCAAATGTGGCTCCCAGGCTGAAAATTTTGCCACATATGGTTTAAAACCTTAAAATACTTTGTTCATGGAGTTACAATTGATATTCTCAAGCAGATATTTGATATTTGCAAAGCAGTTGTTCAAAAATCAAACTTGCCATATTAGCACTGTCCCCTGTCTGTGGAGGCAAGTACCTCATATGATCACCTGGACGATTTGCTTTCAATCCAAACAACCCTGTTGAGTAGTTTTCCAGTTTTGCATTTGGCATGGCAGCTGGCTGGGTAACTGCTATTGACTGACACTCACAATTTGTTTGTATTGTGTGTATGCCCACAGCTCATGATTGAAAATCAAGTGTATGTGAATGCATGTGCTGCTTTTGTGCCTGAACAGTGGGTAGCATTAAGACATTAGTGGCAAACATGTTGGCACATGCTCAGAATTTACAGGATGGATCTATAGTTCCCAGGTGGTGGCAGTGTGACAGTGTGTCATCAAGCAAGCAGACAAATCAAGCTAGGCTAGAGTAGCAGAAAAAAAAGCCATGCTGCTCCCGCCACCACCACCACAAACATATGTGTCACTCAGCAGTTAAAAGGAACATAAGCTTTTTTTCCCTATTGAGTGCTTTGAACAGATAGAACTGAAAGGGAACAGCGAACATAAAGGCATGCAACAATGTGTTTGCACATAATATTTGCAACCTGGCCTCAAACCCTTGCAAAACAATATAGGGAGCCAAAAATGGATATGGCTAGAACAGAAAAATGAAGGGTGTGTGGCTCCCTCTCTCCAACAGCAGGATCAAACCACTTCATTTCTTTTTAATAGATAATGAAGACGATAGAAGAGACTGAGGAAACAATGAAAGCATTATGAGAACATGCAAAGTATTTGCAGTCCAATTCCAACCAATTTTGAATAATAAAAGCTGAACCATTTTTGAAAGTTTGAAGGTTTGAGAAAATTGCTATGCAAACAGAAGCATCAAGCATCTCCACAGAAGGCTAATCTGAGCCATAGGTGATCAAGGTTTAACTCTTGAGTGCATTGTAAATGTAATGTGAAGTGGTAATATGGAAGACTGTACTTCTGAACACGAACAGAATATCGTGCCTTTCACTTACCTGTGATTATTTATTACTATTAATGAACTAATCACATTCGATTACTTGAAAGATCTCCTCTACCTGCATGTTCATATGTTGCAGCTTTGTACTTCCCTGCAAGATTAATTATCCGTACCTCTACTGTGTAAGCCATGTGCTGTCATGGTCTGGTCTAAAGCTTTTTTAGCAGCCACCCCATGCCTCTAGAACAGCCTCCTAGAAGAGGCCAGGGGAGCTCCTACCTTCCTGGTTTTCCAGTGAGGCTGCAAAACAGAGTTGTTCTCTGTTTGGGGGTAGTTTGAGACTAGGGCTGCCAAGTCTCCCCTGGCCACCAGTGGGGCATGGGGAAGCAGGGGTGCCAGCTCCAGGTTGGGAATCTCTTGGAGATTTGGGGGTGGGGTACAATGCCATACAGTCCACCCTCTGAAGCATCCATTTTCTGGAGATGAGCTGTAATTCTGGGGGATTGATCCCCAGGTGCCACCTGGAGGTTGGCATCCCTATTTGAAACTGGGCAAATTGTTTTTAGCTTTGTTTTAAAGTGTTGTTTTAATGTCTGTTTTTTCAATGGTTTTATATTGCTTTCACATTGTTGTTACATGCCTTAGTTCCTGGCATGTCCAAGGGAAAGGTGGATATATAAATACTTTAAATTAAATAAATAAATAAATATAAAAAAATTCTGAATCCTGCTAGGAAAATTTACGTGAGATTTCTCTATCTTATTGTTACAGTACTCCTAATCTCATCAGATCTCGGAATCTAAGCAGGGTTGGCCCTGGCTAGTATTTGGAAGGGAGACCCAAGGAATACCAGGGTCACAACTGTCAGCTAGGCCTTTCTCAAGCTGCCATGGGAGTGGGGGGGACTCTGGAATGTTTAGTTTCATTTCTGCTGTGTCTTCTATGTTTCTATTATCTATGTATGAACTTCAGTGCCTGGTGTAGTCTTTCTCTTGGGAAAAGTAGCCTGTTACTTTGGTGGGCTTCTACCTGGTCCCTGATTGGCCCTGGGCCATCAGGGGGCCTCCTTGAATAATGTATATCTGCTTGCTGTGCACACTTTTCTTCAGTTCTAACACAATATGGTTAAGATATCTGCATATTTTCAATGTCTCAGTAAACTTTACTTCTTTGAATGAAAGCTGTTGGGAACTGATTGCTGCAGGAGTCTTACAACAACGTGGAGCCAGGAAATGGCAAACCACCTCTGAACTTCTCTAGCCCCGAAAACCTACAGGGTCACTATAAAACAGCTATGTCTTGATGGTCACAGTAATACCATGAAGTAGTTTTGATTGTGGCCTGCCTCACACTTGCAGGCGCACTCTCCAGGTTGGAGAATGATGGAGTGGATGGGACGTTGTTTTGGCAAGCTTCATTATTTAGAAGGAAAGCCAAGCAAATAAAGAAGGCAGAACCTCACTCCCTGCTGCACTAGTTTGATTTTTTTTTTGCATGCAGTTCCCCCCCACACACACTTAGAGCTGGAATCTACGACCTGCAATCTGAAGCGATGCTAAGTCATATATCCTACTCTGCCCCTATTTTGATTTTATTGCTTTCTCCATATAATAGAAATTGGAGGATGTTCTTCTATCCAAAGGAGCCTTCCTCAAGTGGCTCTTCATCTAACATAAGATCAAGTTAGGCCCCGGTCACACGGGAGGTTTTGGGCCGAAAGAGGGACAGATTGGGAGCGCAGCAAATGGCCGCGAGCACACCGCAACATCAGATCTCGGAATCAGCATGCACCTGTCCCTGATCCATCCCTTCCGGCCTAAAACCCGCTGGAAAAAACCCCAAGTAAAAGGTAGCACCAACCAGCAAGTGTGGCCGTGAAATCGCCGGCGCGCCCATCTGCAGGAGCAATCGAGGCTTCCAGCCGAACTGCACATGTGCACACATGCGCAGTTTGGCTGCCTCGCTCTCCCTGCAGTGGCTTCCCCCCGGCATCTGATCATGCTGGGGAGCAACTGCGCGGTGGCTCAGGGGATCTATCTGATCCCACCGCCGCGTGTCTCTTTTGGTGCGGCTTTAAAAAGCCGCACTTCGGCCGTTCTTTTCCCCCCCATGTGGCAGGGGCCTTAGTTGTACATCTGGTTATAGGGGCCGAGGCATTCTCCTGTTGTTAGCTCAAAATGTTTGTTACATTAATGAGTTCACCTCCCCTTACACTGAGGCTACAGGCCACTACATTCCTACATTCCTAAATATACTAAGGAACAGAGTAAATGTAATTTTCAATTTCTTCTGCACGTTTTTTTTTACTTGAAAAATCAGTGGTGGAATGGAATGTTATAATAGCCCAGGAAGAAGGAAGAAGCAATGTTAAATCAAACTTTCAGCTGGAAAGGGGGAAATTGCCTTTTAACTTGGTGGGGAAGTTTCCGTGGGAAACTTCCTGGAAGGGCACTAGCATTCAGGAGTGATTCAAGCCACAACATTGCTCAGCTCTGACGCAGCCAACAGTAGTGTAGGAGAGGGTGACAGAAGAGACAAGACCATTCTCACTTCCACTGGCCCAGTCTAAGAAAAGTAACTCTTGCTGAGGAATACTGGAGGGCTACACAACTGAGAGGTGCCTAAACATTTTTCTTATTTCCCAGACTGGGACTATTTTCTTAGTCCCAGCTCCTGCCCACCCAGCGGTTCGAAAGTCATAACAACTTACGAGTAGATAAATGGGTACCTGCCTTAGAAGGCAGGGAGCACCTTCCTCCGTTGGGAGGTGAGGTGGGAACCTCAGCAGCGATGGTTTGGTGAGCGGCGGCAGCAGCGGAGTGGCGTGTAATGGCGACAGTAGTCGAGGCGGTGAGTGAAAGAAAAAAGGAAACACGAAATCTAGCGGTGAACTGGCGGCGAAGGTGGAGCTCGGAAGGCGTGAGGACGCTCGGCGCAGGCGCGGCGGAGCCTGAGGGACGGAGCCAGTGCTGCGCCAATGCGATCAGCATGTAGAATGGGCCCGCCAACTCCAAAAGATCTCCCGAGAAGCCCGAAGAGAGCGGAGGGAAGATGCTGACCTGAAGCCGAGAAGACGAGACGAGCTGAAGACACGTCAACTGAATTCCACCGGGTGCCGTTAGGTAGTCCCGCCCCTAATACGATATATATATGTGCCCATAGATAGGGATAATACAAACTATGTAAGCCGCTCAGAGACCCATGGGAGGGGTTCGAGCGGGGTAGAAGTTGAAGGTAAATAAATAAAATAAATAAAATAAATTTCTACTGATTTGAACTGAGTGGCCCTTACAGCACTGCCAGCACCACTGGGTCTCAGCTTGGCAACAGAACATGAGAAGAACCTGCTGGATTAGACTAGTGGTCCGTCTAGCCCAGCATTCTCTTTTACACAGCAACCAGCCAGTTGACCTGGAGGGCAAACAGGGCATAGAGAGGCCAAGTACCTCCCCAGCTGCTGTCTCCCAGCACTGGTATTCAGAAGTCTGCTGCTTCTGGATACAGAGGCTCCCTTCAGTCACCATGGCTAGTAGCCATTGATGGACCTTCCTCCATGAACCTTAGTACCACTTCATTTTCTTGCATGTGTGAATCAGGCCTAATGCTTCAGTTTGAATGTTACAGGACCAAATGCATGCCCCTGTACTGTATAGCCAAAGTAATGTATGGGACAGGCATTCCATGCAAAGAGAGAAGAATGTGCAGAGACTAATTGTAATGTATTCAGCCTGACATGCCCGGAATTGCCCGGGCTGGCCAGGCACAATTCCTATGTTAGCTTCAGTCGAAAGACAAAGGATCCAGAGGATCCTAGCCGGCCCTATCAAAAGGGCTAGCTTCCCCGCCGGGAGACCAATGGTCACCCGGTTACTGTAAATAGCCTATTGGGAGTAGGGGGTGTGTTTAGGTATGCTTGGTGGCGGGTTTTCTGAACGTATATAAACCGGCCTGCGAGCCGGTCAGTTGTCTTTGTCCTGAACTAAATAAAGGTATGCTTAGCTGAAATCACTCTCCATCTGCATACTTTTCACTGGCGACGAAGGTGGGATTCACGACCCCATGAACAAAGACCCGGACGCCAACACGAGCGCCGCACCGAGCTCCAACGCCGAGACCTCCGGGAACCGCGCCATTTCGCATCCCAGCTCTCCGGCAACCGCTCATCGCTCCGCTCCCGGCTCCGCCTCGCTCCCTGCTGACCCCGAGAGCAGCAGCGCCCTCCACAACGCTTCCGACGCCATCGCCATTCCAGAGGCCACCCAACCACGTGGCTGCAGCACAATGGCGACTCCTCCGAGCAACATCCCCGTTTTTGACATCAACCGACCCACCGAGTGGGAGGCCTGGCTCGAGATCCTGACGAGCTACTTCAACTGCCACAAAATCACAGAGGATGGTACGAAGAAGGACCATTTCCTCCAGCTGTGCGGCATGGGCACGGTCCTACTCCTAAAGGACCTCATCGCCCCAAAGAAGACGGCGGAGGAACCTTACACGGAGCTGATCAAGGCGTTGACGGACCACTTGGCTCCCAAGCCCACCAAATTC
>NW_015164701.1:553654-553812 GCF_001447785.1 Gekko japonicus
GGCCTATTCCGGAACACGGTCTGCTGCTCCTGCAACAAGGCCGGACACATCGCCAAGGTCTGCCGGTCCAAGGGACAACGCCCGAGATCGGCCACCCACCAGACCACCGCGGAACCACCCTTCGAGCTCCACACCGTGTCGTCCCACTTCCCTCAACA
>NW_015164701.1:556452-568087 GCF_001447785.1 Gekko japonicus
AAAGGCCCTCGTTCGTACGAGGTCTCCAGCGAGGATGGCCAAATCCTCCACCGGCACATTGATCAGCTGCGCCGCCGCATGCTACAACTGGACCCCGAGGATCCGGACGAGGACCCGGAGCCGGAGCCACCAGCCTCACTTCCGGGACCAGACCCACAGCCACCACTCTGGCAGGAACCCGAGACCCCTCGCCACGAGGAACCAGCCCTTCCTCCAACAGCAGACCCCTCGCCGGGCCTGGTCCCCTCGACTCCAAGGGCCCCCGAGACCGAACCAATCGCCACCCCGGAACCTTGCCGCTCGACTCGCCCCAGGAAGCCACCAGCGTACCTGAAGGACTTCATCTGTGGGTGCATTGCGAACCAAGGGGGGAGGGGTGTAATGTATTCAGCCTGACATGCCCGGAATTGCCCGGGCTGGCCAGGCACAATTCCTATGTTAGCTTCAGTCGAAAGACAAAGGATCCGGAGGATCCTAGCCGGCCCTATCAAAAGGGCTAGCTTCCCAGCCGGGAGACCAATGGTCACCCGGTTACTGTAAATAGCCTATCGGGAGTAGGGGGTGTGTTTAGGTATGCTTGGTGGCGGGTTTTCTGAACGTATATAAACCGGCCTGCGAGCCGGTCAGTTGTCTTTGTCCTGAACTAAATAAAGGTATGCTTAGCTGAAATCACTCTCCGTCTGCATACTTTTCACTAATCTACCTTCCTAATTCTGAGAGAGAAAAGAATCATACATTGGGCCATGGGACAGCTACACACTGTGTTATATCATATGTATACTAGAGGGGGAAGAGAGCAAGGAGCACTAACCTAAGAAGTATCTACAACCAAATGATATTCCTAATGCCAGTGACCAACCTCGTCCATCGAGGTTTTCACTAAAGGGAAGCCTGCAATAAAGAAGGCCAATGCTATGCTGGGGATTATTAGGAAGGGTATTGAAAACAGATCAGCCAATATAATAATGCCCCTATATAAATCAATGGTGAGACCTCATTTGGAATACTGTGTGCAGTTCTGGGCACCACACCTTAAAAAGGATATTATAGCTTTGGAAAAAGTGCAGAAAAGGGCAACTCAAATGATAAAAGGGTTGGAACACTTTCCCTATGAGGAAAGGTTAAAGCGCTTAGGGCTCTTTAGCTTGGAGAAAAGACAACTGAGGGGTGACATGATCGAGGTTTATAAGATTATGCATGGGAAAGAGCAGGTAAAGAAAGAGGTACTTTTCTCCCTTTCTCACAATACAAGAACTCGTGGGCACTCCATGAAACTGCAGAGCGGTCGGGTTAGAACGGATAAAAGGAAGTACTTCTTCACCCAAAGAGTGATTAACACATGGAATTCACTGCCACAGGAAGTGGTGGGTGCTACAAGCATGGACGGCTTCAAAAGGGAATTAGATAAGCATATGGAGCAGAGGTCCATCAGTGGCTATTAGCCACAAGGTATAGCTAGGGGCTCTGGGGCAAGTGATGCTCTGTCTTCTTGGTGCTTGGGGGGGGGGGTCAACAGTGGAAGGGCTTCTAATGTCCTGGCCCCACTGCTGGACCTCCTGATGGCACTGGTATTTCTGGCCACTGTGTGACACAGAGTGCTGGACTGGATGGGCCTTTGGCCTGATCCAACATTGGCGTCTCTTATGTTCTTATGTTCTTTAACCTAAAAGGAAGTGCAAAAGCATGGCTTTTGAAAATAACAACAGATCACTCCATTCAGTTGATTGCAGGATATTCTTAACTCCTTTTTATGATCTTTGTATGGATTTTCTAATATGTTCTTACAATCAAGTGGTGTGAAAACTGTGTTCTATTTATCAAAAAATCCTCATCTTTCCAGAGACTTCTTTAGCGTTAGGTTTTTAGAATGGGGTTGGTCCCCAAATAAAGTGGGAAAATAGGCAAATATATCAATTTACAGTAAATGTTCTGCTGAATGGGGGGGGAATGACAAATATCAAAAAGCAGGCATTTAACATGCATGCTGAGTCACTGGTACTATCATAAACACCACACCACAGGAAACCACTAACACTACCCAAGACCAAAACAGTCTTGTCTTTCCAACATTCTTTATATAATTGCTCTAATGAACTCATGAAGCATTAGAAAAGTCTCTAGCATACAGCAGTAATTCACCATTAAAACCAACTGGCTGCATACAATAGGTTTCTGTGTTCTCACTCTATTAGGAAACCATTTCATCACTACCTGGGTAGTAATGCAGTATGGAATAAATGACAGGCACTTGCAGGTGGGAAGTTATCTACAGTCAGCCATAAAATATGACATAATTCTTGTCAGACACAGATTAAGGCCTGCTGCAACCAGGGTTTTGGGTTTGCCTGTAGGATTGCTCCTATATTTTTCACTAAAGGGAAGCCATTCTACAAGTATTTAAGGTTAATATCTGTTTCTGAAGGTGTCACTAAGTCAAGTGGTTATTGCATGTTGCTTCCAGCCTTGACTAGACTTCTCTAGTTATGTATTTGTGACAAGGGAGGAAACAAGCATTATATTTAGAAGCTTTCAAATCAGATTTGAATTTCAGCTAATTTTCATTCATACATGCTTAAATTTAAAATAATCGAAAAGTTTGTCTTTTTCTTTGTTTTTTGCAAAGTTTTCAGCCATTTAAGACTTTTTTTGGCTTTTTCTGCAAACCTGGATTTTCCTCCAGGTTTGAAGAAACCTTTCTTTTCTCTTTACATGGCCCTGTTCTACAGATTTAAGTATTTGCATCTGGGACCATGCTAGAATTAGACATAACAAGTGGGAAACCCACAAGGACTTGCAGGGGGAATCTTGTTTTCCCTTGTACCCCTTTCTCCACACTATTTTCTCTGTGTGTCCTCCAGACAGCCCCCATATCATCTCCTTCCCACTCACCCACCAACCTACTTTTTTTTCTTCCCTTGAATCTTTAATTTTATCTATTATTTACTACATTTATACTCTGCTTTTTTTTACAAAGCAGCTTATATCATTTTGCTCTTCACCATTTTATTCTGACAACAACCCTGTGAGGTGGATTTGGCTGAGAGAGAGTACTTGGCTCAAGATCACCCAGCCAATTCCTATGCAGAGTGAGGATTTGAACCTGAGTCTCCCAGATCGTAGTCTGACACTCTAACCACTGGACCACACTGGTTCTCAGCTTTCCTCTGGCAGCCTCTCCCTAAGAAAAGTCTGGCCAGATTGCAAAAGTTGTGCAGTAGCAAGTCACTCAGGTGAGTTGTGCGGTAGCCGCTGCTGAGTAGAAGCAGCCAGAGAAGTTGCAAATGTATGGAAACTGCCACTGGACCCAGGTGAGTTGGGTGGCATTAATTTGTAGCCCCCATTATCCTGGGGAAGTTGCACAAATTGCATGGTAGTAAGTTGTTTGGTGGTTGCTGCTGGGCCTGGCCCCAATGAGCATTCCCTCCAGCCCTAAGGTATAGGGAGTAAGAATGGAATGGGAGGCTAAAATAGCCCTGGAAAGGGCCCTCTCCTTCTTTTTACTGAGAGAAATAAAGGTTTGAAGGTTGGCTGTATTGTTGTCTAGCAGCACCCACGACGGCTATGAAATCTCAAAGGCATTCATTTCTTGAAAGTACAGGGGCTGCTGTTATTATTTGTGGGGGGGGGCAGCCTAACCTATCTCATGGGGTTGTTGTGAGGATAAAATGGTGTACAGGAAAATGATGTAGGCCACTTTGGATCCCAACTGGATACATAAATAAATTGTTTAGTCTCCATGATGTATCCTATAATATTTTGGAGGTTGAAAGTGGGATTTATATTTTAAGAACAGTGCATAAGGAAGATTTAGAAGAGACAGAAACTTAAAAGAAGTTAGAAGAAGAGCTTGAGTAGAAGCAGCAATAGAAAAGTCTTCCTTTCTATAGGATAATAAATACCAATCAAAACAGATTTATGTTGATTGGATGAAATAAGTAGAGTGGGGCACTCTTAGGACAAAATCAAAAGCAAATGGGACGTGTAAACTGGGCCACATGGAAAAAGATCCATCCTTGTGTTGTTTCCAGCTATCACTTAACTACAAAAACAAGCCATGGTATTGAATTATAAGAGACCCTATTTGGAGGTACATGCAGTAATTTATTTCAAGATACGATGTGTGGTGCATATCATGTTTTAAAATAGTAAAACTATTTCGTTTAATACAAAGAAACGTACAGTGCACACACACTGATAAGTTTTAAATCAATATATTTTATGGTTATAGTAACAAAGTCCAATTAACTTTTATTTAAGAAGTATCTGAATAATAAATGGAAATTTTCAAGTTAAATCAATAATTTAAATAGACTTTTCTCCTTGGTAAAATTGTTGATTTTTCTCTGTCTTTCCCCTATATGAGGTTATATGGATGTTCATTCAACAATGCTGTTGGTTAAATGATGTTACTTCATTTGCTGCTGGAAGGTGCTTATCACTAACTGAATGAAGATGCAGAGCTGGAAATCATTTTTAATGTACCGTACTTTTTCATTTAATTTATACTGTAAATGGTTAGCTAGTCAGATTTACAGTTAAATGAATTCAGAAGTATATTTAAGGTTCTGATTTTCTTAATATTTAATGTATATATTTAAGTTGCTTTTAGCTCTAAATAATATTAATATTTTAGTTCGCTTAAGGTGTTTTAAACCATATTGCATTTAACCTTCCCCCCCCTTTCCAAATTATATGGGCAAAGCTCTGTAAGGAGTGGGAAACTGGATGTACCAATTTATTTTTCTCAGTATATTTTTATGTATTAATATCATGCTAAGGTTTCTGTGGGGAAATCAGCACATTTTACCTAGATAGCAATCCGCCCTCCAAACAGGCATCCAGAACAGAACAGGATATTTTTATATATGAAGAAACTTCTGAAGACAGAAGATAAAATTAATGAATGGACACCTGATGAGAAAGGGGCTCCTAAATAAGAGTTGGTATCAAAGGGCCTAAAGAGACCACCGGCCACACTGTACATGTTGGAGACATTCTCCGAAACTCTGACTAGCCAAAGGATTAGTCTGTAGAATCAGCAGTGGAGCCACCAAAATGGACAATAATAGGTTAAATGCTGACTTAACTAGGTAACTAAAGGAAAGAACAGACTGAACATAAATTTCCAGCTACCCAACATCTGGGGACACTTTGGGGAGCAAAGACATGAGTACCATTTTTAGTGGAGGCTCTGCAAATTGTGAGAAAAGAGGGAGCATCCCATTTGGCATGCAGTATGAGGAACAGATATGGCAGCTTCATATTGGACAGATAGATCCATTCTGGACACAAGTATCTGTCCAAATGAAGATGTTGCATCCGCTCCTCATACTGCATGACAAACTGGATGGTCCCTTTTACCTCCCAAATGCCAGAGATTCCACTATCAATTTATCCATTATAAATGCATTCGCTGTAAATGAATTGATTGATTCTAAAAAATCTCCACCAAAACCCCCCATATTGAAAACAGTATACCGTGAAATGTTATAGTATAAAATATACAAAGCTATCTTCATGTCCAAAAAATTAGTCATGGTACAAGGCAATTTAGAAACCACAAATCTGGGCAAGAGGTGATATCTATATTGGAAGAGTGGGACTGGAACAACATCAAGAAGGACCCAATAAAACCCAAATCTCTCCCTTGATTAGGACAGATGAAAGTGATTCTCCAGAACATCCCACAGCCTGTTGGACTTCTACCTTGTGAAGTGTCCAATTTTATGCTAATATTATAAACTAGTGGTTCTGCCCATGCCCACTTCATTTGTTAGCCCCACTATATTAAGCTCACTATATTTAAGGGTAGTTTGACCACTGAATGAGAAGTTCTGCCTCCTTCCAAAGGACCTGCAGCAATAAATGATAATTTGACAGCAAAAGTGATTATAATTTTTTCTGAACTCTTGCCAAAATTGGATTTGTAACACGTCATACCCCACCTTTCTCCCCAATGGAGACTCAAAACAGCTTACATCATTCTCCTCTCTCCCAGTTCATCCTCATAACAACAACTCTGTGGAATAGGTAAGGGTGGGAGGGTGTGACTGGCCCATGCTCAAAGTGTTTGTGTTGTCTGTAATTTCTTGGCTTCTCATGAGTAAACCTTTGCTTCCATTATAAACATCAGAGGGATTTTATGGAGCTAATCTGTGCCAGGACAGTCTGATTATCTTCCTTTTGGACATTGCAAGTTCAACTACCATCCTGAATTTGGTGGCCAATTTTGAGGCTCCTAGCTTTTGTTTTGGACTAATTATGCCTGCCACAGACAACCATAGCTTCTAGTGGAAATAGCAGAGCTGGGGTGAGTGTGTGTAGGGAGATGACATGAACCTGGATGTTTTATTCCCCTTTATTTGGGGCACAGCAACTCCCATGATCATTCTGTGTGTTGACCAATTTTGAGACTCCTTTCTTGATTTTCTGATAAGTTATTCTTGCCACAAAGAACCAACCTTAGCTTCCTTTGCAAACAGCATGTGTGTGTGTGTGGGGGGGGGTGCTTCTGCAGATAATGCAGGCAAGGATATTCAAATTTCTTGCATGTTTGGCACAACAATTCCCACAGTCATCATGAATCCAGTGGCCAGTTTTGAGGTTCCTGGTTGGGGGTGGGGGTTGGTTGAGTTATGCCTGCCTCAGTCAACTGTGACTTCCAGTACAAATTGGGGAGGGGTGTTCTGGAAATTACCAGGGCCAGGATGGTCTGATTCCCTTTGTTTTGGGCAGGGGAACTCCTGTCATCATCCTCACATCCAAGCTTGAGGACCCTAGCTTTAGTTTCAGATGAATTATACCTGCCAATGCAAAACGCTGGAGGGGGTGGGGACTGTGTAGTTCATGATGTTCCAATTACTTTCATGTTTGGTACTGCAACGTTTACAGATGGATAGACAGGCAGAGAATTTTATTATTATAGATATGCAATAACACTTTTCTTTCTGGTTGGTGTATATTTGCTATTGACATATAATAAAAATCTTTTTCTCCATCCATTAATTTTATCAGCTGTCACACTAAAGAATTATGTTGATAAGTTACACCATTGTCCTCCTTAAATAAAAAAATATTATCCATTATAAATTACCATCAATAATTAACAATAACATAATTCACATCCTAAACATATTACTCAAGGCTAAATAGGGAAAATGCCTCAAAATATTAAGACATCCATAGAAAAATCCTGATTAGACAATGTACTTCAATATAGTAGGAACTGATTCCAAATATCAAATAAGTGTCCAAATCTGATTGGTTTTCCCCCACCTGCTTTTCCTAAGTCTGACTGCAGTACATCGCTCTTTTGAGAAGAATCTTCACAACTGATTAATTATGGGTGAGAAAGACCACCAAAATATTACCATTCATGTAGTGAGCATGGCTGTTAATCAAACCACAAAGGACCAAAACTGGGAGGAGAAACAGGCAGAATTGGCCTCACCATGACCAGAAAAATTAGAGGGCTGTATCCCTAACATGTGCATGTATGGCTGCGAGAGTTGGACTATAAGGAAGGCCGAGCGCCGAAGAATAGATTCTTTTGAACTATGGTGCTGGAGAAGACTCTTGAGAGTCCCTTGGACTGCAAAAAGATCAAATCAGTCAATCCTAAAAGAAATCAACCCTGACTGTTCCCTGGAAGGCCAGATAATTAAACTGAAGCTCAAATACTTTGGCCACCAAATGAGAAGGGAGCACTCCCTGGAGAAGACCCTGATGCTGGGAAAGATTGAAGGTCAAAGAAGACGAGGACGGCAAAGGATGAGATGGTTAGACAGTGTCATCGATGCAACAAACATGAAATTGAGCACACTTCAGAGGGCGGCGGAAGACAGGAGGGCCTGGCAGGAGATGATCCATGGGGTCGCGAAGAGTCGGACTCGACTGTGCGACTGAACAACAACATCCCTAACAAGCAAATAACATCTCTGCGTGTTTGCACATTCAAATATACTAGGGTTGCCAGCCTCCAGGTGAGGCCTAGGGATCTCCCACTTTTACAACTGATCTCTAGCTGATGGAGATCAGCTCCCCTGGAGAAAATGGCTGCTTTGAAGGGTACCATGCTGAGGCCTCTCACCTCCCCAAACCCTGCCCTCTCCTGGATCCAGCCCCAAATTATCCAGGTATTTTCCAAACCAGCTCTGGCAACTCTAAAACATACACAGGTAGACACACAGACAGATCCCAGTGTAATGAAGGGACTACATACAATTCTTTCTATCTGATCCTACCCTGCCTTTCCTGCCTATGTGTTCTGCTGCAGAATGGGAGTCCCCATGGAACAGTGGAAAAGTTCTCATGTCCTCTTGGGGAGTAATATTCTTGCAAACAGGAGGGTGGGCTGCATAACGCTTCCTTGAGAATGGCTCCTCTTATGTTCTCATATGGAGTGCTTTTAATTTGTCACTATGTTTTATTGCACTGAATATGAAATTAGAGCAGCGTCTGGCTCCCTCGATTACTAGCATGATGCTATGCTACATTCAGGACACATCACAAATCTCTCTCTTAAATCCTAGCCATATGCATTTAAGGGCAAAAGTCAGTTATGGCATAACATAATTTTGGCACTATAGGTTTTGTGATTAATTTTAATGTATCTGGCATGATAGCACATTGCAACATTAGAAGAAGCCCCCTGAAAAGTTGTAGCCTTAAACTGGTATCTAATTCATTCTTATAGCCAGCTTGTCAGGCTTACATACCTTTGTCATAAGTATTAAAAAGGCAACTGAAAGCAAAATCCTTCCATTGCTTTGTGTCTCTTTTTAGTTCTAATCTTAGTTTAATATGATCCAGCTTCCTCTAAAAAGACCGTTGAGGATACTGCCATTAGATAAATGGCCATCATCAATTTATGCAGTAAGCGGACCAATTGATCTCTGAGGTAGCAGTAAATCACTGCCTGTATACTGAAGCTAATATATGTCTATTTGGTCTTCTGCTTTCCATGCCTCGGCTTTCCTTCAGACTTCCTGTAACAATAGGGCTGGATTAATCATTAGACCACGTACAAGAAAGTGTTGACTCACCTGGGAAAGAGAAGTTATCTGGGAGCAATTTGGCATAAAGAGTGTGCTTGTCCTACTCCCTCTAAAAGTCATCATTTGGTGGTGAGGAGCACATCCATTTCTTTTGAAGAACCACCTGTTTCCTTAGGGTCTTCACACTTCTTTTAATTGGCTGTCGTGTTTTACTTTCTTGCCCATTCTTTCATAATAAAACAATTGTTTTTAGGAACAACCAAACACCCTGTTACTGAAGGGTAATGCTTGACAGGTTGTACATGCTTTTTCCTCTTTGCTAAAAATATTCGGTTTAAAAACAGTTGGTGTTAACCTTTTCATTATACTTTTAAAAAACAATCGTGGCTTATTTTAGTACTTCCTAATCTGTTTCTTTTAAAAGGGTATTTTGGGACCTTGTCCAAGATCCAAAGAGCTATTTAGCTCTTTATCTTTAAATACTGTGCTCCTCTTTACCATATTTAAATTCTGAAATCTCCTCCATTTCAAAATGGTTTTCTTGGTGGTATTTAATCTGGGTGAGAAAACTACTGTCTGAGATACGTTGATGTTGGTGTGTGGTGCTTTGAATCTGCAGCCCAGTGTCAGAGGTGGTCTTAGCATGGGGCAACAGAGGAAGCTGCCCTGGGCTTTGCATTGGGGGGATATACTGGATCCTCCCCAACCACTCCCACCAGTAATGGTCCCTGCTGCCTCATCATTGCCTCTGCACTACCCCAGCAGCTCTTCTGGGGGGCTGTTCATGTGGAGGAGGGAGGGTGAGAGATGGAAGCCAGTCATTTGCTGCTGCCGGTGACCAGTCATGCCACCGGAGCAACTCCTCTTGGAGATCAGTGTGTAACCCAGAGGTGCTGCCTTCACCCTAGGGTAGCCCCAATACTGGGGGCACCCCCTTTTCTAACCTGAGCCAGAGACCCACAAACCCAAACCAAGGAAGGTACTCTTGGTTCTGAACCACAGAGCTAGCAAAAGCCTTGAAAAGGGGTCTCCATTTTCAGGTGGCATAAAAGGCAGCCCTCAGAAGGGGAAAAAATCCAGTTTTCCCACCTCAGAAGAGGTATGCATATGAAACAATGGGTTCCACCAGGTAGCTATCTGCCTTTCTAAAGGCTATTCAGTTGCCACCTGGCGAATAGTCCTCCTTTCTCCAGAACCTCACCCAGCCCTTTTGTGTGACTCCATGTATATGTGAGAATCCTTTGTCTCCCAACCTGTTTTTCCTGCTCCGTCTCTCAGGATACCGAGATAAACCAATCATACATTCAAATGTTTAGTGATCTAATCAGAGACCCATCTCACTCCTTTTGCCTATACTTGGGAACCTTTTAAAACTGCCTTGACTGGACCATTAGTGGTCAGAAAACCCATTCAACTAGCCACCCAGCACCTGACTGATTTAATCAAGGCAATTGTTAAGCCTGACTCCGCCCCTCTGGAACATCATTGGTTGCATCCAGGTCTGGCTCCTCCTGATGCCGCACCCCCTGGGACCCAGGATAGGCCCAGGTAATCTTTTGTCTTCAGCTGAGACAAGCCCCTCAAGACCTCCCATTGGTCAGCATTGTTTTCCAAAGTCTATATTTGTCCAAGCACAAACCCCTACTCTCTTTCTTTTTCTCTGCCCCTTCATAGTGCATAATGCTGGCCATTGGCACTAATCTATTCAAGGACTTCTGTATGTCTAGACAGGTAATATTACCTGGTAACTGACCCCTCTATTCAATATCAATTACCTCTGCTTTCTTAGTTCTGTATTGCTTGCTCTTTTGAATGTTTAGTGTGCTTGTGATTAGGGAAATACTTTAATAAAAACTATTTAATTTACTCTTCAAATCTGGAGTTTTCCTACTATGCCAGACCTCAGTATTCAAGTGGTGTGCAATTCCTGTACCCCTCTGGCCTATCCTGCCAAATAGCTAACTTCCCCAAACAACAAGGCAGGCCATTGGTGGTAACAAGTGGCACAGTAACAGGCAGAGCTCAGCTGTTGTGGGCTGGCCTTGGAACAAGGGAGCAATGCAGCTCTTACCCTGTAAGCTGTAGCCTCGACAGGGTTGCCAACCTCCAGGTGGTGACTGGAGATCTCCTGAGATTACAATTTATCTCCAAGCAACAGAGAGAAAATGGTCACTTTGGAAGGTGGACTCTATGGCATTATATTCCACTGAGGTCAACCACCCCAAACTGCACCCTCCTCAGACTCCACCCCCAAAATCTCCAGATATTTCCGAACTTGGAGCTGGTAATCCTAGCCACCCCTACCAAAATTGGCAGAGACAACTGAGAATAAGCCAGGATGCTGCTGTGATAGGGGATGGAGGTTGGACAACTGGTAAGGTGGTCAGAGGCCCCTATAGCCTCCTTCCCTCACCCTCACTGCTTCTTTCCTGGACAGGGCTCAGGGCAAGCCACTACCACAACTCCAGTGGCTGGGCGAGGGGAGGAAGGGGGCCTTCCACCTCCCAAGAGCGATTGCTGACTGGGCCACTGCTTCCTGATTCAAGAGGTGGTACACCTGGCAGCAGCAAGGAACAAGCAATCAGAGACTCCATGCCGCTCTGTCCCATAGTTTCCCAGCCCTCCATCCTAGAAAAGCT